>NW_003546312.1:0-1932 GCF_000090795.2 Amphimedon queenslandica | reverse complement strand
GGGGTGTGGCCAAATTTTCGGCGCGCTTCGCGCGCCATTTATCTTCAGGCCTCCTCATCATTTCCTTCCCAGCTACGCCCCTGTATAGATACATTATATTTTTACAGATATTGATGAATGTAGTTCAAATAATGGAGACTGTGATCAAATTTGTACTAATCTTCAAGGAACTCATAACTGTTCTTGTAGATCTGGTTATATTATGGCAGTTAATGGAATGTCATGCATTGGTACATTAAATAAGGGTGAGGCATTAACATGCTCTTTTAATAGATATCATTGAGTGTGATGATAATAAGGGAGGCTGTTCTCAAATATGCTCCAACACTGATGGAAGCTTTGAGTGTGACTGCTATGATGGATATGACTTTATTGAAAATAGTACCACAGATTGTATAGGTACATTTAAAAATTTCAATAATTATTTTGTAATCAAATTAGATATTGATGAATGCCTTGTCAATAATGGTGGCTGTCAACAAATATGTACTAATACAAATGGAAGTTATTATTGTTCTTGTATATCAGGTTATAGTGGCAGTGTTTTTTGTGTAGGTAAGTTATTTCAATTAAATTTACTGCACTTCACAGTCATGTCACTTTAGATATTGATCCATGTCAATTGGGCATCTCAGGATGTAATCAGACTTGTATTAATACTGTTGGTAGTTACTACTGTGAATGTGAATCAGGATACACTTTGAGCAATGACAGTCATTCCTGTATAGGTCAGTAAGCTACATACATTGCCTTGAGTTATATCAATCACAGATAATAATGAATGTGCAATGGGAACTGATACCTGTGATCAAGTTTGTATCAATGAACCTGGTTCATATGATTGTTCATGTAATACTGGTTATTCACTCAAATCAAATGGGATTTCTTGTATAGGTATAAATAAAATGTATTTTTTCGCTGAGATGACAATGATAGTAATAATAATAATAACAATAATAATAATAATAATAATAATAATAAAATGTATAACAATAACACATATTTAAAAATTATATTACAGATAATAATGAGTGTCAGATTAATCCTAATGTTTGTGATCAAAGTTGCATAAACACTGATGGCTCATTTTATTGTGAATGTTACTCTGGACATAGATTGGATACTCAAACTAACAATACTTGTTCTGGTTTGTTTATTAATATACGTAACTATGCAATATTATCCAATGCTTATACAGATATTGATGAATGTTTTGAAGGAACATCAGGATGTGATCAGATATGCAACAACACTTTTGGTAGTTACAACTGCAGTTGTATGACTGGATATCAGTTAAACAGTGATGATCATAATTGTGATGATGTTGATGAATGTACCATCAACAATGGAGGATGCGAACAGATATGTATAAACACTAATGGTGGTCATTACTGTATGTGCCAGGAAGGATATTCATTTAATAATAGTGACACAAACTGTACAGGTTAGACATTGTATGCATTGATAACTGATTTTATGATGATTACTTAGATATTAATGAAAGTATTGAAGACAATAGTAGCTGCGATCATACTTGTACTAATACTGTTGGTTCATATATTTGTAGCTGTGACACTGGATATAGTCTGAATACTGATGAACACAACTGCACTGGTTAGAAGAATATTAATTATCCTTTTAAACATGTTAACCTAATAGATATAAATGAGTGTGATTCCAGTAATGGAGGTTGTGATCAGTTATGTAACAATGTTCCTGGTAGTCATTACTGTAATTGTAAAGTAGGTTACATGCTGCATTCAAATGGTAGCACTTGCATAGGTAACATTATTCGGTTAATGTAACACCATATTATTAAGAAATGTAGATATTGATGAATGCATAGACAGTGATTGTGAGCAAATATGTAATAATACTGTTGGCAGTTACACATGTTCATGTAATAATGGCTATTCTCTAAATAGTGATAAA
>NW_003546311.1:301182-325163 GCF_000090795.2 Amphimedon queenslandica | reverse complement strand
TTTTTTCTGAAGCATGTACATGTACTTATGTTGCATAGAAAGTTTGAGCTGGTTCCGATCAAAATTAGATTTTTTTACGAGTTTTTAAGTTTACTCCAAAATCAGGCCAAAGTCCCTGTACTATAGTACATGGTCTCGGGCCAAATTTTGGCAAAAATGACTAGGAGAGAATTCATTATTTTTATAATTTTTCTGAAGCATTTACATGTACTTATGTTACATAGAAAGTTTGAGCTGGTTCCGATCAGAATTGGATTTTTTACGATTTTCAAAGTTTACTCCAAAATCTGGCCAAAGTCCTTGTACTATGGTACAGGGTATTTCATGATTTTCATCAAAAGTAGAAGACAGTTCTCAATTTTTATTAAATTTTCTGATGCATATGCAATTAAAGTTTGACTCAGAAATTTTTACCCTTTCTTTCAGTGACAAGCTATTCCCCTCATTTGGATTTGGTGGGCAGATTGAAGGAAAGGTAATGCTCATATTGATAATTTTATTTGTGATAATTATTTATTCTATTATTGCTACATAAGGTGTCTCATCGGTTTCCACTCAATTTTAATCCCACTAATCCTTACTGTGCTGGGGTAGAGGGTATTGTTGCAGCATATCATCAAGCACTAAGAGTTGTTGATTTGTTAGGCCCAACTAACATGGCCCCTATCATTAACCATGTTGCTGACTTTGCTGAAGAAGCTGCTTCTAAAACTGACAGACAAGTGAGAGAGAGAGAGAGAAGAGAATAGAATAGAAGAGATACATTATAACATGCTTTTAGGATTACTTTGTGTTGCTGATACTAACTGACGGAGAGATTACTGACATGATTGACACAAAGAAGGCTATCATAAGAGCTTCTCGTCTTCCAATGTCAATCATCATTGTGGGAGTTGGGAGCTGCACTTTCTTAAAGATGGTCGAATTAGACTCTGATGACAGTCTGTAGGTTAAAGTACCTATTATGACAACTTTTGTTGAAATAATCATTATTGTACATTTAACATACTTGTTCTCAATTTGTTTCTTTGCTTTGCCTAAATTAATTATTATTTTTATAAAGTATTGCACTCTTGTCTTATAGTGGTTTCTCATCTCTCATTCTATTCATTATATAATTTTAGGTTGAGAGTTGGTTCCAGTGTTGCTGAGAGAGATATAGTCCAGTTTGTTCCATATAGGAAGTATGCTCAGGTAAATACCACTTGATGTCCTCTATTGATTGTGCAATTTATTATTATTATTATTATTATTATTATTATTATTATTATTATTATTATTATTATTATTATTATTATTATTATTATTCTCTTTCATTCACAGTCTTATGAACTAGCACAAGTAGTATTGGCAGAGATACCAACTCAGTTTACTCAATACATGAACAAGAGAGGTCTGGCTCCATTGAAGGGTGCCCAGTAAAATTGAGGAGTTTGTTAAAATTGATCGGGTATTATAATTATTATGCTGCTATTAAAACATAATGAAGTTTTTTTAATTATTTATAATTCATAATAATACTATTTTTCCTGTTACTATTAATAAGTTCTGTTCTTGTGTTTTCTTAGTCATTGTTGTGGAGTATTGTACAAAATTTATACCTTTCTAAATTTTTAATAACCATCATTATTATTATCATTATTATTTCTTCTTAATTGCTTTTCACTGTTGAACTTTCTAGTTGGCTCCTGTCTGCTATTCTCACTCTTCTGTCATGTTCCTACACATGATTGGCAATCATAGACCAACCGCTTTTAAATTATTACTACTTACTTTCTTTTCATCGTCCAGCATTCTCCGATCTTCTTTGTTTCTGTTCTTGTACTTTGTGAAGGTTCTAATTGTTTCTTCTCTCACGTTTATTGCTTTCGAAAACTCGGCGCTCTCTCTGAGTATTTTGTGATGTAGCTCCATCTCTGCTCTGGCTGCTGCTACAGTCATTTCCTTTATTGTGAAAAAGAAATTTTACAATTATTTTATACAGGGCATCATGACTTTCATTGCACAGATAATTAATAAGCAATTTCTCATTAATTTACAGCATTTAAGAATTAATTTTAGCTTTTGATGTGAATTGTGTTGGATTGACTCTTTTCACTTAGGCGAGACAATTACACAAATAATTATCAACAATAAACAAAATTGTTATGATAAATCAGCACCTTTTAGCAATTAAAAAATCACGATTGTTACACTGTCTTACTTTTATTTTCCTTGCATTGGTTTTTTTGAGTGTTTCAAGCTCATACTGGAGCTTGGAGACAGTTTGGCCTTGCCTCTTTATTTGTGAGTCAGCTTCTCTTGCTTGTGAAAACAGAGAATGCTCCACAGTATCATGATGAGATACTAGTTTCTGCATGAAAGAGATAGAAGATTTTAAAAGCATACTATAAAAGTATTGAAATAGATTTTGCATACCGAAAGTTGAGTTAATTTTTCTTGTCGTTCCTTAAGCTTCTCATCATTGTCTTTTGTGATTGTTCGAGTTGCCCAATCCTGCAATTTGGTCATGTTTTTCTCCTTGACTCTTCTCTGGAAGTTGTTGAGTCTTTTGTCTCTTCTTGAGTTAGCTGCATCAACCCTTTCTCTTATATTGTCGCTCAATATGCTCAACTGTATGTGGTCCATCTCTTGTTGCATGTAATGCTGGTTTTCCATTGTTTCCTTCAAATGAGTCCTCACATTGGCTAAATTATGGCCCTCTATTAAGAAAAGGCAGCCGCAATGAATCATGCAGAACTATGTACATTATGGTACATGTGCTTTCTAACTGTAGTGCTCAAAATACTAGCTATTGCATTACCACTTCGCTGATGGGATTTAAATCCTTTGTTCTTTTCGTCAAGGGATTGTTCGAGTCCTCTTTGTTGCTCAACAAAGTTTGCTTCTGCTTTTATTTTCGCTTTCTCTTCAGTTTGAAGTGCCTTTTCTTTTGCTTGTGTGTCTGCTATGCTTTTCAAAGCTGATTGTGTCGTTTGCCTGTCAATATGAGTTTAAGAGACTTATTGCAGTTCCTCAGTGTAATAAAGGCTTACTGTTGTGTATCTGATTCTAGTTTTCTTTTCTTTTGGGCTTCCATATTAAGTGATATTGCAAGGGAAGCAAGTTGCTGCTTCATGTGCAACTGCTCCTCTTCCTTTTCTCTCAGAAGAGCCTAATATCCATGCAGCACATTTGCATGTACATGAACTAATTATTTCATTAATCAGAGCCAAACCTCAAATTGTTTGCTCAGATCTTCCATTTCTGCTTTTTTCTGACTCAGACTATCCATTAAGCTCCTGTATCTCCATGATAACTCATTTCTATTATACAGAGCACAGCATCATATCTGTATTATCATTATCATACATGCTTACGAATTCTTTGTGTATTTATTTCTTGCTTCGTTTAATTTTTGACGGGTCTCCTGTTTGCTTTGAATCTTTTCTTTTGTTGCCTGGAATAAATTAAATTTATAGCTTAATAATGCATCTGATTTCATCATACTTCATTTTTATCGTGAAGATCTTTCTGCCAGTAGCCGGAAAACTTTGCTTCCTTCTCAAGTAATGTAGTAGTTTCTTCTGCTTGTCTTTTAACTATCTCTGCATGTACAAAAAGAAGCAAAAGTACATGCATTATATATAATCCCAATTTACATTGTATGATAATACTAACTGTTTTCAAATTGCTTTAGACTAGTTTGCATATGTTTCTGTTGTCTGATGATGTCATTTTCAGCTCTCCTCAAATTCCGTTCCTCCTGCCTATGCTGCCACATGTGATCCTGAATGAGTGAAGGTTGCAATCATTTTTTGAGAGAAATGTTCAATCATTATGTTTACTTCTATGGCCTTTAATCTTTTTTGACTTTCATCTAAACTCTTCTGTGCTTTATCTCTAAGTTTAAGTGGGGTTGTAGTAGCTTGCTAAATAACACAACATGAGAACAATGTCAACTTTATGCATTGTGCTTTGGAAAATCAGTGTGAATCACCTCTTTTGATCTTGGTGATCTAATTATTCCAATGTTCTGCTGTGGCTGCTGTAGGCAGGACTGCATAGGGGCCATCTGGAACGGGACGTTGATCATAGAGTCCTTGCGAGTAGCAAAAGACTTCTTCTTTAGCTCGCTACAGCATAAAAAAGAATGGACTTTTGAAGGAGCACAATCAGTGCTAGTTACTTACGTTATGACATCGGCATACATTGGCCCAGTGTAGTCACCTCTGGTGGCATTAGGATTACACCTGGGATCAGAGTCATGATAAGAGAGAGAAGGATTAGCAGACGAAGAGGTCCTGTACGCCGCCATGAGTTTTGGTTGCTATGACTACATATCAGGGCGTGTCTACATTTTTTATTTGCAACAATAATGAATAATAATTTTTGCTACAGTGCAGTAGTCAAGTCTTTAATGGTAATTTAAAAATTAAAAATCAGAGCATTGTTAAGTACAAGGTGTTTTCTCTGGTGTTTGAGCCTGTGGTTGATGTGTTTGCATTAACTGCTTGTGTTGGGACTCTATGATCTTCAGCCACTGTGGCATAAGTGCATGAATTGTTAATGGGTACAATGTACACAGCCCCACTCTCTTGATTAATATCATACTCAGCCTCACGACCTGCTTCATGCCTCCTACATGATATGATATTGTGTCTGCTTGCAACCTGCTGATCCACACTCTCAGGAGAAGATCTATTTCTTCTCAAAGTGGGCGTACGATCTTCATGCATTTGCAGGATAGGCGAAGGGGATGTCAAATTGAGCTCAACTATTTCTCCATCTTGTTGCTCCTCTCCTCTATTCCTTTGACCTCCCCTCCAAGCATACATGCAGTAGGTGATGGTCATTATTGATACTGTCAGGAGTGCGTAGGTTAGTGTCGCAATGAGAGGTATTCCAAAGATGGCAGCAAAGTGACTAGCTCCACTGAGCATTACGTCTGTGTCTAAAAATTGAGAGTTCAAAGCTATCATGTTTTGTTTATTATTATCATATATAGCTTCACTTTCAACATCAGAACAATAATGCTGGCAGGTATTAGTCAACAACAGCTATAAGGCGGCAGTCTTTTGAAGTTTTTTCTGTCCCAAAAGACATACCAGATACATGCATAATAATAACTATGCTAGCACAGTTATACATTGGAAAAGGTCATAAATTATATACCATACAACACAGAATAATAAACAACTGTAACTATCAAGATCAGGTGGCTACAGTACAGCTAACTCTAATTCAGCTCCAATCACCAATACTTAGTAGTCATGATAAATTTAAATATGGCTATTCTATTCTACTTTAGCAAGCAACTACATTAGGAGCAATTATATGGTAATTGGGTTTGTCTAATCATTATTACTACTCTTACCTCCTACAACTACACTGCCCTGTAGAGCCAGTATCACCATCAGCTCCTTCACCATTATACTTAAGAGAGAGAGAGAGAGAGAGAGAGAGAGAGGGGCAGTCAGTCAGAGTGTGAGAGAGAATGTGATAGTAGGAGGAGATCAAAGACAAACTATCCTTCACTATACATTGTTATTCATACAAGCAGGAAACAACAATTACATTGCTGCTCACACATGCACAGTAAATTGGCATGATATAAGCTTATATTGTTTTTATCACCTTTATAACCTGTTTTGCTTTATCAATAGCAACAATGCATATTAATTCAATAGCAACAATGTGTATTAATAGCTAAAAAGACCATGCAGCAGTTGAATGACTGATTATTTAATACAGAAATGAAAGAGAGAGGGTATTGTCTGAAAGAGCCTATTGTTTGTCATTGAGAGACTTCTCCAACTGATCAAGAGCAGTCTGATTGATTGGATCAAGCTCTTCTTCTACCTACACAAGAACAATTAAGAATATTTAAACGACAAAATTCCCTATAATAGAGGAGCTACAAAAATCATGGTTTCCATACAGAATTACATTATGTCATTGGTGTAATAGTCCCTTTAGCACAATAGAGTAAAAAACCATACATGAATGCTATGTTATCACTAGAACCAAGTGAGTCCATAGGATCTTAACATTAGTTACAAAAGGAATACATTTATGGTCAATTGGTCGCACTGGAATCAGTTATCAATATCCTTACTGAGTTCACATCATGTGTTCATTGGCTTTTACAAACAATCATCATTGCTATACAAGGAAGTGTATGCATACCCAAGTATATACAATACATCCAATGTACTGTGTGTTTTGGAAGTTCTAGTGATCCAGTTACAATTTCAAGAGCAGACATCAAGCAGGTTAGAGACAGTGTTTATCATCATTAACAATAATGGACATAAGAGGGAAACATAATAAGTACTACCCTTTCCATTTTAAACTTTCTTTTAGAACTTGTGATCCAAATTCTGATTTATAAAATAACCTCACTTCAGGGATATAGTCATTGCAAGTCCAAGACATGGGCATAATATCATGTCTATTATATTAATAAAAATAAGTAATAATAATTACTAATTTTGGCAACATTTTAAACTCTATTTTCCTCAGTACCAGCTCAAACTTTCAACCATGTAGTAAAATTTTATGAAAATGGAGGATTCTCTCCAAGTATTTCTGTTTCGAGCAACTTAAAAAATTTGTAACAAATCCAATTTTAATCAAAATCAGCTCAAACTTTCTACGAAACATAAGTACATGTATATGTATGAGATAAATTATAAAAATCGCAAATTCTCTTCTAGTCATTTTTTTCCAAAATTTGGCTGATGACCCTGTACTATAGTACAGGGGCTTAATTTGGCCCAATTTTTGAGCAAATTAAAAAGTTTGTAAAAAATCCAATTTTAATCGAAATCAGCTAAAACTTTCTACGCAACATAAGTATATGTATACGTATCAGAAAAAATTATAAAAATGGCAAATTCTTTCCTAGTCATTTTTGCCAAAGTTTGGCTGATGACCCTGTACTATAGTACAGGGACTTTTCCCTAATTTTTTAGCAACTTTGAAAATTCCTTAAAAATCTAATTTTGATCAGAACCAGCTAAAACTTTGCACGCAACATAAAAACATGTATATGTATCATAAAAAAATTATTAAAATGGAGAATCCTCTCCTAGTCATTTTCCCAAAATTCGGCTGATGACACTGTACTATTATAGTACAGGGACTTTGGCCCAATTTTGGAACAACTCTAAAAATAAAAAAAAACCTTCAATTTAGTCAGAACCAACTCTAACCTTTCACATAGGAAGTAGGAACATCTCTATTTTGTATCAGAAGATGTGAAAAAAATATGAGAAAAACATTTACATGTACACGCCATGTATGTAGAAAAAAGATGTCACATCAAATTACTACTAAATTACTAAATATAAATGGTTATCTTACCATTAAGCAAAATAGGCAGCAGCCCTGATATCAATACAGGGTAATCTCACAACTCTAACAACATTGCAATAACATCATCACCACATTAATAATTACATGATCATCAATGACGTACCAAAAATGAACCGGAGAGTACCAAAATTCCCAAAACCATTAGCCCACACTCTGTTATATATAAGCTCCGTCAGTAAGGCTGTGTGCTTGATTCCAAGAACTGATATTAGTCCAAAGCTAGACATGCCCTACCCACCAAGGCCCCGCTCGGTGGGGAGTTTTAAGATCAATTAGAAATGAATTTATTCATTATGGTTATTCTAGGAATTAATTGCCTTGCTTAAGTATGCTGGTAGGAGTACACTGAACAAACAGTCCTTGCTATAACAACACAAGGCAAGACTGAGTTTCATTATGTACATAAATGACATTTTAAGTGAAAAATTTGGAGCTACAGTGAAACCTGTCCTAAAGGTCACCTGAATAATGAGGCCACCTCTCTATTACAGCCATAAGCCAAAATCCCGTACTAAATGGCTGTATTACAGAGGCTGATCTGTAATGCAACC
Organism: Amphimedon queenslandica; assembly: GCF_000090795.2. NCBI lineage: Eukaryota > Metazoa > Porifera > Demospongiae > Haplosclerida > Niphatidae > Amphimedon > Amphimedon queenslandica. The sequence goes on along the minus strand of NW_003546311.1, from coordinate 317,253 downwards.
ACCTGCATAATCAGGCCATTTAAAACTGGCCCAAGGGTGACCGGATTAAGCAGGTTTCACTGTATAGGCTACATATGTCCTTATTGCAACTAACAGCCTCCCAATAATATCCTTAATAAATACAATAAGGATACAATAGTAATAAAATACTACTAATCAATCAGTGCTCAAACTGATTACATTACTAACTGACCTGCTCAACTCCTTTTACCTCGGGAACATAAAACTGTATCATGTTCTCAACGCCAGCCTTGAGCGTGACAGTACTGCTAGGACAATTGGAGCAAGATCCCTACAGAAGTGAGTTAGAGTTACTTATTAATAAAACCCCGAATCATGATCACACAACCAACATCAACAGTATCCCTGATATCATTCATGAATGATGTCAGCTAGTCCCTCCCTTGGGTCTTCTCTTATACACATTTAAGGCCTCATTATAGTTGCAATACTACACAAATAATGCGATTTAAGCCTACACTCTAGTTCTCTTGTTCCTGTTCCTAAACTTCCCATTATAGGGCAAGTGGCATTAAGGGTCTATGGTATCATTTTACTATTCTCAATCCACCCCATACCTTTTCAAGTTCTAAGGAAAGGCTATCTCCTATGGATCATGAGACATTTGATGCTATTTTATGGTATTTATATTAAGGCCACTACTATATAAGGATCAGTTCACACTGTTAATTATACCATAAAAATCTCTCTGGCCTCTATATGTATATACAAGTACAATAAGCTGTTTTATCCCCCAGCAATATTAATAGTACCAAGAGTACATAAATGTACTAATCACGTACAAGTACCTGCATTTTTAACTTGACAATACCATCTTTGAAATCCTAAAAGGAGAGAGACAGAGATCATGACGAAGAAGAAAGGGAAAGATCAGCATGATGATACATGATAACAAGGTGACTTGATCCTTACCACAAAAACTATATCACCTCCATCTTCCTGGACAGTAGGCCTGGAGAGACAAGAAGGGAGAGAAGCACATTAAATACGAGTGACATAAAGCAAGAGATACAAGATCATTAAATATTTCCAATCACAACCTAAGACTACCTGATACAATCACTGATAGTACTCCCCCCCCCCCATTGACAAGTGGAAGCACTTTTAAAAGACTGGGAGAATACCTTAGGAAAGTGATCATGACATCAAGTAGTATGACCTGTACCGTTAGAGTAGTGATAGGAACAATACATGGGGCATATGATTATACTGAAATTTAAGCATACCAAGAGTACAATATGCAGGCTAGTATCCTCTAATGAATGACATAATATCATTGTAATTACAGGTAGCATACCCGACACTATAACACATCAAATGTGACAGTCCCTTTTTTCTCTATCACTCTCTCTATTTTTCAACCATGTAAGGTCAATTGGTTTGAATTCATAAATGAGGGGGAAGCACCAGACCACAACCAGAAAGAGGTTACCTTTAATATACACAGCTTGCATTGTTTCACATCAGTGATGTGATGTAATCAAAATCATATCACAGGACAATGACTGTAGTGGTTTCCCTGTACCCAGCGAGTTATGTAATTAAAAGTTTAGTTAACAATATTAAATGTTCCACGGGTATTTTGCCCCGCTTCCTGCATAATCCATATAAGGAAAATGTTTTCAATATTTTGGTGGATATGAATATTGTTAGGGGGTTGTTATCACATTGTAAGATAAGCATTCGAATAAAGTTAGAGATACTAATATCAATATATTGTCCCTACCTGATCCTTGTGTCAAGCAACTCCTTGATCATCATTACTGTCTCATCTTCATCTTCCTCTGCAGGTAGATCTAACCATCCATAAAAAAGAAATATATATATAGAGAGAGATTTTGGATATGTGCATGGATACCATGCACATGTACGTGTACATGCACCCACACACATTCATAATTAAACTAACATTCCGATATCTAACATATCATTGGCTCTAAACAAACAAGACAAACAAGTGGACACATATATCAAATTCATGCTCCAATTAAGAGTAGTAAAGGGATTTATCAAAATTACAACTATCAAATAATTTCATTTATACTACAAACAGGAGAGGTTTCAGTGTTTTTATTTCTCTTAAACCCTTCTCTCCCTCTCTCCCTCTCTCTCTCTCTCTCTACATGTATTCCTCTCCTACACAAGAGAACATATTTTAAAAACATGACAAGTGCATAGCAAGGCCATAAAGGCTGTATAATGTACACAGTTCTAGTTCCAATTCCATGAATGTCTTTACAGCAAAAAGCATACAAGGTCACGTTCATTAGTCAACTATGATCACCATCATTAGTACAAATAATGATCTATGCCAATAGCTACATGAATATGCATGTATATGCTCTTTTGAGCCTCTCTCCCCCTCTCTCTCCTTCCTCTCTCCCCCCTCTCTCTTTCTTTAATCATCAGCTATCAATTGACAATTACTCAAAAGTAAATATTGATATTTTCAGGGAAAATCTAATAACAAGAAGAAGAGCACAGGTGTGACAATACAACTAATGTCCTTATTGTGTCACACAATATGATACAAAACCCCCTCCACGTGCACAGACTCACTTCTATACATAACACTACCAGTATAAGTCGTAATGTTCCCATTATACTAGTCTTCTAATAGTTCCCCCTCCCCATTAAACCAGTGTTCCAACAGTTGACCAGTAAACCTGTTACCATTAACCAGTGTTCTAATAATTCACCATTGTACCAGTGTTCTGATAATTCACCATTGTACCGGTGTCCTCGCTGAAGCATTTAATGAGAGCTTGCTACAATCACGTGCCTCAAAAGACATTCAAATGACACAGCAAGTTATTTATTATTCGACAAGTATATACAAAATGCCCTATTTGCATGTTATGAAAATAAAATGTGCTCCCCCATATCACATTTCAACACCTCTCAATGGTAAGGGGGCACTTCCCTAGAGCGAGTGCTAATACATGTACATATACATACATGTAATATAATACAAGTCAAATACTTGTTTCAAATTGCTTACAAACAACTGCCCCTAGTTGGTTAAGGCTTAGGTGACAACACACACACACAGCAAATCTACAAGGCACTTAATCATATTGGGGAGAGACAGGATTCCTCTGATTATAATATGACCATTATTGGATTAGCTCAATTTGAACTCCAGAGATAGAAGGAGGTACAAACATATGATGAACTCGTTATCAATTGTCCTCCATCCCTCCTTACTGTTTATTAAGATCAAAGAGAATGCCATGAACATAAGGAAACAGTTTTAATAAATATTAATTAATATACATTACACTATATTAGAGGTAATCATGTCCTTCCTCCATCATTATATCTAATGTCCCTTGAGACCTCTAAATCTACCCCCTACCAATAGGTACTGTACATATATGCACACACACACACCTCTCTCTCTCTCTCTCTCTCTCTCTCTCTCTCTCTCTCTCTCTCTCTCTCTCTCTCTCTCTCTCTCTGTATCCCTTATTTTCCTTCTCTTGACTTGAATTTCTTAATAATGACTCTTAAAATAATAAATAAAGGAAGCAACAGAATCACTACTACTACTATTACACAATAAACATTCACAGAAAAGCAAGAGATACTCTGAACTAGTAAAAAGACTCACCTCCTGATGGTGTAGCTTCTTCCTTAATTACTGGTAAACCGGATGCAAAGAAATCCATGACAGTAGCATACACGTGAGGCTTGATGGTACTCCAGGGCATATCATCATCAGCCTGGAGTTGAAAATTAAAGATAACGAACAACAAAAATTTATCTCTCAAAACTTTGCCTTTTCACATTCTCTCTCAGCTTCACCATTTCCTATACTGCTAACACCATAGCATTCTTATCCTCTCTCTTCTCTCTCTCTCTCCCCCCCTCTCTCTCTCATGAATAAATGGATCAGATGGATGGAGGGGGAGATTACCATTAACAACCTTATCAAAGATCATATCTCATACTAGATGATACTGGAGGCATCAAATGAACATCTTTTGTATAAGCAAAAGCCAATCAAACAAAGAGAAGGTTTATCTTTCAATTTCAAAACCAAAATCTCTCTATTACAGCTACACTATCACTATATGTACATGTATACACACACATGCACACTTTTCACTGCATGTACATGAATAACCTCAAAATCTCCAAATAAAAAACTCTCTCTCTAAAACAAACAAGACCAGAGTCCCAAACTTGTGAAGGATGAGTCTTATCCACTTATTAATGAATAAAGCATGCTCCAGTACTGTAGCTACAGTAGCTATATAGTCATGTACATCTAATGTCTATACTGACTATGAGCAACAGTGTCAGTGACACAGAGACAAAGATAGAAAAACTACCTTCCTTGTTTAAATTGATATCATTGTTATTATATGAATCAACCTGAGTGTGTGTCTGTATGCAACCCTTGTGTCACTAGTGGGGGGGGGGCATAAAGCCAAAAACATGAATGAGTGAGAAATTTAGAAATAGGCAGAAGCCAGGCATGTTAAAGGCTTGCAAGATACTCCTTAACAATTAACAACACTGTTTTGGTCCAGTAGAGCATACCTTTGTGACAGTAATGAAATCAGGACCAAAGAATATGCTCTTCACTCCATCTATCCTGAAAAGCTGTTGAGCTAAGACTGATGGCCTGGACGAGAGAGGATTAGGAAAGTCTCTCGTACCCCCAGAGGACATGACGGGGACACCAGGAATAAACTTGAGGCTATTTGGATTGGGAGTGTCTTGAGTCTGAATGAACATTGATCGTACTAGTGAAAGAGAGAGAGAGAGAGAGAGAGAGAGAGAAGTAATAGTGATAATAAAAAGGAAGGAGAGAGAGGGGGAGAGAAGAGTAATTAAGAGAGAGGAAGAGAGAAGGAGGGAGATATTGGAACAAAAGCAGGAACATTAGTGACTGCTGACTCAACAAACACAACAATACTATGGACATATGTACACGCACATAACACAATAATAATAACTACAAAACAGACACAGGGAGGAAGGAGGAAGGTAGTAAACTCAAGACTTATAATTGAACTAGCCATCCTGGCTAAAGGATTATTTACATGTACCATAGCCTAAAGTTCTAATACCAAGTGGTGTCACGATGACTGTCATTACTCATAAAGCATCACATTCTGACGTGGAATTTAAGAGAACATGAAAATATTTTCATTAGTAAATCAGAAAGGAAGTTCAGACAGAGATACTCAAGTTTAAAAATCTAATGCTAAGACACGTTAACTGGATGCAATGAGCATAGGATATCCTTGTTGAACCAAGCAATATCATATCCTTTACAAGGCTACCAGGCAATCACTTAGATATAATATCATAGTCTGACTACACAAATCAATCAAGGCAATGTTTCGAAATCCTTTGAAAGCAAAAGATCACTTCCAGACTATTGGCTCATAGACCATACAATTTGTTTATACAATCCATAAAGATTGATTTGTCCTAGGAGATGTCAACTTAAAACAAAGCATCTGTTACTATAACGGATAGGCAGGGATAAGGAAATCAAGCCCCTTTCATATTATAATCCAACATGATGTACAGTCACAGAGGTATTGCATAACACATTCCTCTTCCCATAGCAACGGCTCAAAAAGTTTACTCCTATATAGTGTAGAATTGTGTTATGTTAAACAAACACGGGCACTATACTATTCATTCAGTTAAAAGGCTTTGTAGTGCCCATTGTTTTATAGTGTCCATTATTATTAAAGGATATGAATTAATGGTAGTATGGGATGCCTTTTTAAGGCTAGAATAATCCAAAACATAATTACACAAACAAATAAGGAATGAGAACACAGGTGGGCCTTTGCCATAATCAAAGAAAACGGAGTAAACACTAACCCACATAGTATACAAGTACATGCACATGCACTGAAGTAAAATGGTCGCTAGAAAGTGGCAATATTGCTCTTCATCCTAATGGAGACTCGTGTGTCTAAAATAATATATACTGCACATGGAAACGACCAAAATAGGCCCTTGCACTGTCATTATGATAAGGACAGGAAGACATGTGGATAAAGAAGTCGAACTATGCGACCATACATGTAAATGCATCCTTTTAAACACTAACACCAGATCCAGTCACTTAGACTAAGCAGCTAAGTCATTGTGTACATAGAGAGGAATGAATAGAAAGGGAGAGACAGCAATAAGGGGGTGTATTTATTACCACGTACACACATACATGTATTAATTTCATTAATATGAGTACATGTACATGTACATGTACATGTACTCATACATGAAGACCAGCCAGCTCAATCAGACATTAGAGCATCACCAATCACTGTAGAATTATGCTATGCATAATCTAGCAGATATTTTAGTTCAGCCAATTATTTTTGAAGCCTGGGAAAAAATTAGATTCGATTTATGATATCTAAACGCAGAGGAAGTGACCGACTATACGGTATATGAGCATAAATCTTTGATAGCAAATTGATTAATTCCAGGTACACATTCCCTATAATTATCTCAATAATACACAAAATACCCGCAATAATATAATAATAATTGAAGTTTATGATCCTTTACCTTGGTTAAAAGAGGATGGTCTGACTGTGTTGGTCGTGATGGGATAGTTACGAAGTGTCCAGTACTGTCTGATTGGTCTCCTACCATATCCAAGACCCATTACCCAGCGGCGAACGAGACTCGTTCCTAAAAGCAAGGACACTCTTCTGGTAGCCATTTTGAGGGCTTAAGTTATTAAAAGAAGTTAGATCTATTAATAATTATTGTACCCTAGCTAGGAGGGTATTCCCCTTACAATAATCCCTCCTCCTATCTCCTCCACATTCCAATCTTTGTATAAAAGAAATTTGACGGAGAGGGATAGAGAGTACCCTCTTGTTTAAAGGTTAGCTAAACTATGACAAGCACCAGTAACATGCAACAAGCTGGTAGCGACATATGCGACGTGCTAGAGTCGGCAGCCATCGAGGCAACATCACTCTCTGACAAGGAAAGCATCCAGTTGGCAACATGTCCACGGGCACACGCTTGTCTTCAAGGATTAGTGGAGAGACGGTTCCATCCAATTCACTTGAGAGACTTTTATTCTGTCATTAACTATCTCTTACTTCGTCTTTCTCTACTGCTTCAAGAAAAAGACTCTCATGAGAGAGGAGGAGGGGGAGGAGAAGGAGGTGCTGCTGCTGCTGCTGCTGAAGTAGCTAAACTGAAGAGACAAGTTGCTGAACTACAGAGAAAGAATAAGGAGAGAAAGGCAAAGTATGATGAGGTATGTATGCTTGACTTGTATATGCACTCTTCAAATAAAGTTTGGGAAAAGAACATTGAATTCTAGTAACTATTTATGCTAAGTGGTAGCTTGTAGCGCTTACTTTGTACAACATCTGTGTGAATACATCTATATCTATCAATGCTCTTTGTTATAATACAATTCCATGTGCTAATCTCTGGCGCTAAGCCGGTGTTATTGTATATAAGTTTTCTGATAATACTTGTATTTTGTTTGTATTGGCACACAGTTTGAAATAAATTCCCCCTCTAACTTGATGTGTACGCACAACCTTTTTGACCTCGCTCGCTTGTAGACTAACACAAAACAGTTTATGTATATGCTACATATTCTCCACCTTTATATCATTATCTTATTTACGGTATTATGACTACAGGGGCCAACTTTGTTTACTGACTTGGTTTGATTGTGATAGTTATTTGCTCCTGGGGTTTTTTTGGTGTTGATCTGCTTAAAAAATCTAATGCCATTGCTTGTCTTCCTCTGTCTTTCCCTGAGTCTCCCCTCCTCTCTCTCTCCCTCTCTCCTCCCCTGTACCTTTAAACTTACCACATTTTAATAATCTTTTCCTGATATTGACTGATATGTTCTTTGTTATGGTAAAGAGGTTGGCTCAACATGTTAATGAGGTGTCACAACCTTCTTAATTTATTATTGCACAATCCTCTCTTTTCGTCTATTCCTGATTATTTTTAAATTATTTGAAATTCTATTCCTTCTCTCCTTCCCACACCAGCTGTACAGAATAAACCAGCAATGGCTTGCAGACTACAACGACCTCAAGAAGCAAATGAGTGTCTCATTGCGCCAGGAAGACTCCATCCCCTCACTACCTTGCCAACAGTGCATTACCTTGGAGAGAGACGTAGAAGAGAAGATGACACTTTTGAAAGACTTGGAGATCCAGCTTGAGAAGATGACAGCCAAGAGCAAGGACGCAAGAAATGAGCTGGAGGAGAAGAATGTTATCATACAAGATCTGATGAATGAATGCTCAGCCCTAAGACTACAGGTAAGTAGAAGACATATGTATACGTTTACAAGTACAACTTTACTCACAACACAAATCATTCTGTCTACAATGTACACCCCCTCCTGGTATAGTTTAACAGTTACCTATTTTGAGAGTACTAAGCAGCTGTGGGTTGTCATTTTATCTTTTTGTGTTATTTTGTGTACTGCAAATTGATCTTTGTTGTTGTAGAATACTGTGTTTCAATTTACACAACACTACATAACACTGCACGTGCACACAGGTAGATATGCTTACTGAAAGTGCCATTATACTCTAGTATGCATAACTATTATTATTATTATTGCTACTATTAGCTGCTTATCTCTCCTTTCTCCTCTCTCTCTCTCTCACTCACTCTTGTTTTTTTTGAAAGTGTACACTATATCTGTTTATCTCTTGAGAGATATTGTTAACTTTCACTCGAAAGAATCACTCAACCTGTACTCTATGGCCAATCCCTCCAATGAATGACCTGCATGCATACATACATGCACACTGTGCTTGTGTATTAATTCACACTCCACACAAAGGCATGCAACCAATCATCATAATGATAATAGTCACTATGGAGCATAAAAAGGCTTATTCCCTATATATTGCTCAATGCCTGCCCCCATAACACATACTTTTACTCCCACTCTAATAGTGACTGGCCCTGTTTATGCCTTATACAGCCCTTTGGTTGTGATTGCTGTATAAATTTACTATCATAATTCTAATGGGAGAGAGAGAGTGTGGCAAGAGTACATGTAGTAGACTCAGTGGGATGAAGTGTACCAGTGTAAACATGCGACATTAAGTGGGATTTTACCCTATTTTGATATTTGTTTAACTGCATCTCTCCGTCTCTCTCTCTCTCTCCCCTTTTCCCGCACTCTCTCTTCTTCTTTATTTCTTTTCAGTTTCAAGAGATTGGAGGTCTCTCAGCTGCTATGAGGCAGAGAGATGACCGGGAAGACCTCATCAAGGAAGTTCAGAGACTGAGAGAGAAAAACACTGAGCTGGAGAAGGAGAGAGCTAAAATCCAAACACAAGTGAGGGGGGGGGGGACACAAGAGGGAGACAGAAAAAGACGGTGCATGTTTGTAAATGAGAGTAGTGTTAGAAGTAGATGACTTGATAGTGACATATAGAGGACTGTCCTAAAATTATTATTATTCTTACACTAAATGGAAAGTTTACCTCAAGTTCAGTTGTACTGAAAGTTGATAGCCTTCCAAACACGTACACCTTTTGTTTACCTTCTCTCTCTCTCTCTCTCTCTCTCTCCTCTCTCCTCTCTCTCTCTCTCTCTCTCATACACACAGCTTAATCAATTCCGTCTCTCTGTAAGACAACTATTATTTAACTCTTCTTCACAAATGAACCACACCCCCAACCACACACAGTACCAGTCGTCCTCATCACGATTGGCCAGTCACGCCCAGGCTCCTCCCACAAGCTCTTACCACAAATCAACCGGAGGAGACACTTATGATGTCAGAGTCCCTCCTGGTATGGCAGCTGATGGATATGTATATCCTAAACAATTTGCACCAAAACAGACTCCACGCCATTACATATCGTACAATCCGTCTTCTAACGGTTACAAGACCCCACCAACACCACCGGTAAGTGTTAATAAGTGCATATGTATGTATGTAGGTATGTAGCTCTGCATTAGTTTACATACAAACACCTCCACACAGGACTTAAGCACTTAGAGGAGTCATATTAGTAACGCGGTAGCGTTACTAAGTAGGATTCACCCCCAAACAAAATGGTTTCATGTGCATTGAGCTAGATTTGTTGTTATTCCCACACTGCATCCATTTCAGTGATGTTAGGGTCAAAAGCCCACACAGTACACATACAAGAACAGCCTATACCTTTTTATTTGACACAAATAAGGACATCAACAAGTACACACTGCTCTAACAAAACTCCCCTATGCTGTCCCTAATCTGTCATTACAGTGGTTGTCCTGCATTGGTTATGCAACCAATAAGTGGTTTGCTTGGTTATGCCCACAAATATTTCATGCTACTACAAAATTGTTGTAAAATAGTTTATAACTCACAAGGGACACTTCACTACTGTTGGTATATACTGTGCATTACTTACTTAGCAGATGCATGCAACATTTGGAACACACACATGCATGTACGCCTATTCTTTATTGCTACTACCAATACTATCAAATTTTGTTTTTGTTCTTATGCCCATACTTTATTATTAAGGTTTCTTTCCCCTTTAGTGGGTAAGCCTGTTTAAATCTGCACACATGCATATACTTATATCCTAATTTATGATTTATTGAAGTACATGTACATGGTAATACAGCGAGAGGCTATTAGGAGGAAAGCCAGTGCTGTTTGCTTTCAATGTACAGCTCCAATGTCAACATCACATTTCATTAAATGAGAGACTAATGCATTTAGTATCAGCAAGAGTAAATAATACCTAAGTGACTCTTGGTAAATATTACCAAAAGTATTATTTACTCTTGGTATCAGATATTAGGCTAAATATGCATCAAAATAGAGTGAAAATGAATTTTTGTTGCTGTTTTGAAATACAAAAATTCAGAGTTTATTTTTACTGTACTACTGGATAGATGTAAGGGTTGTTTGCACCATGGAGCCATGCAGTATTCTTAGTGAGTATTATTAGATTAATAATGATAATAAAGTGAAGCCACGAGTGATAATGTGTTATATAAGGATAATTGAGTTTGCTGGACGTGTAGTACCAAAAATAGTCAAAATGAAAAATATGGCATCGAATGGTTTCAGGTTTATCAATGAATTTACACACAAACTCAAAAACATAGTAGATACCTTAACACCATGATCATACACTAGTAATATACTAATAATATACTAATGATATACTATTAATGTACCAATACTTCATAGGGCCTACTATCGCGTGGTAAATACCAGCACGATTGGGACTCGTCTCCTACAAGGCGCTACGAGGCCCACCCATACAAACCAGACACTATAGTTGAGCAAGTGCCAGGGGGCGGGAACCCTAGCATCCCGATGCAACCGAGACTTGGCCTCCCTCCTCAAAGAGCAATGACATCAAGCCAGTTTCTTGATCCATCAATATATCAACAAGACAAGGTGAGAGGGACAATCTATGTAGATTCTGAATGCAAATGTCATTGGTTTTATTATGTACAAAGGTTACTTTTTTTTATCTTGTTTTTCTTTTAGTTATTGTCACCTATTAATAACACTCCACGGCCAATGTCTGCTCCAGGCTCACTCCTTGTCTCACCGTTTTCATCTGACGTCCACATGCTGTCCACCCTCTCACACTTGAACCATCAGTCAGACAGTCATTCGGCAGCCTCTACTCCCAACTCAACTAACACAAGCATGACTGACCTCTCTCTACTCCACACGTCTTCTGCTCACACTGGGGAATACAGTACAGCCAGGCCCCGCCCAGCGTCCCTTAAACTCCAGCAGGACGGCTACCGTACCAGCAATAGCGCCACTTCAAGTCCTCATTATTCTGAGTCCAGTGTCTTTAGCGATAAGACCATCCAGTGTCACCATTGTAACATGGAGTTTCCACGGCACCCTGATTCCTGTGATGCCTGGCTGGACCACATTACTAACTGTGCTTTAAGCGGACAGTGATCATGTGATAGTCACGTGACATTAAACATGCACATACATGTACACCTTATTGTCTGTTGTGTTTATTGTGAAATTGTGATGATTTGCAACAATTAATCATTAAAACACCTATTATCAATATCAAGAGTGGATAATTGTCAATATGTAGATAATTATAATGGCTAGCTGTTAAACTACCTTGTTCACTCGCACATAACAGATTTTATTTTAGGTATTACAGTAGCAACATATCTCCCCATTATATCACTGTATTCATGAGGAGTAAAATCAGCCATTCTATAAGGCCACCTATAGTGATTGCTCCTACCAATGTCATTAGGTACTTCATATTCTGCTTCATATTCTTTTTGTTTATCTACAACAAAGTGAACTTGAACCACGTTAACTGCTCTTGTCTTGACCACTAGTTTGTCTGATCCATATTTCTCTGCATGTGTAGCTCTTTGTGTTCGTCTGAAGTAGCGAGGTAGCTTCATTTTAGGACAAAAAGACACGTCTTTAACTTGAGGTACTGACACTGGGTCTTCAAAGTAATATGTATTATGAAACCTGTAAGCTGAGACTGGTTTTGATTTTGTTTTTTCTTCAAGATACTCGACCATGTCTCCGACCTTTTCAAATTTAGACTCTGGTACAATGAATTCATCTATATCAGTCAGTGCTAAGTACTTGACTCTGTTCATGTTCCTGTATATGCACTCATTGATGACACCAGACTGACCAAGGTCCCTTGTATATGAAACAGGTACTGTAGGCTTCATAAGATTCCAATCAATGACTTCAACTAGACCCTGTTTGATGTATGGCTTAAGTACGGTATACATATTCTCGGGTGCAGTTTGAAAATATAGTATTAAGAGTTCAGCTCCAAGTGCTTTGTTTAGTTCAATCCAATCCACTAAAACCTATCATGGTCGTGTGTGTGTGTGTGTGTGGGAAAAAATTAAGGCATTATAGAATTGCTTTCTGTTACTAATAATGCTATGGATTAATGTGCTTTTTTGATGCATAGAGTCAAATTCTATAACAACACAGCACCATGCATGCCAGTACAGGACCATACAATGGCACTAGTGGAGAACAACTGACCTGTACATCTGATATAGAGAAAAGAGCTTTGTGAAGACAGACAGCATAGTTGATAAGGTCGGGTCCTTGTTCAAGAGATTGGACAGGAATATTGCTTGATAAATCATTACAATCTTTATTAAGAGAGAGGGCTACGCTCTCAGGGATCTCACTCACTGACTCTTTGGTGCTCAACAGAAAATAAACGTAATACTCTCGCATACCACGATCAAGTTTCCCACTCTTAGTTTTGTACTTCATAGGAAGACACTGCGAGAATTCATTGGAGTATTTCAAATGAACAAAGACTCTTGGCTTTCGAGAATGACGCAAGTCATACAATGCATTTAAGATAAGAGATGGCTTATCTGGATCACGGGCATCATAATAAGCAAGCCTTCTAACCTACATGTAACATAGAAGAAAAGAAATACATTACTACAGGAAGTTCCGCTGCATACACATACATGTATGTACTGGTGGGAAGACAGCAAGCATACACTGTATCACATCTAATGGTATCAAACTGTTGTTTTAGTTAAGTGGTTGTAGTTTTGACAAATCACACCAAAAATTATGGGCTGTATCTGTAGTACAGGGTATTTGTCAAAAATGACTAGAAAAAATTCTTTATTTTTATAATAATTTTTTTCTCATATATTAGTAACGCGGTAGCGTTACTAAGTAGGATTCACCCCCAAACAAAATGGCTGCCACGACTTTTGCAGCCTTGCTATACCGGGAAAATGAGCTCCTATGCTTACCAGACTTTATAGAGGACCTCATCTTGACCAGAGGACTCCAATGGTACCACTAGCGTGGCTCTAGACCTTGTGTAAGAGGAAAGCCAAAAATCGGCGAACCGGCCGTTTTGTTCAGCCACCTTTTTTCATCTTCATCTTCATCAAGAAGTCCTGTCAATCCAGTTGTCGGTGTGTATCTCAGTATCAGTTGATGCTACAAGGATAATTCTTACACCAATCTACTCCAACAGTCTATGCGCAGGTCCATGTCCCATCAGATCATTCTTCAAGTAAAGAAAAAGTGATACTGTGACCATAGGCGGCTACAGAATCTTGAATTAACCAGGGCTCATTAATTATTCATAAAAATGGGGGGTGTGGTCAATTAATAAAATGACTAAAAAATCATTATGATAGCTCACAAAAGCCAGTTACCACACTAAAATAACTGTAAAGTGGAGCTGATCATTAGAGTAGACAGTTGTGGCTATAAAAAAATGAATTTTAGTGATGATCTCACTCCTAATAATAACAAACCACACCCTTTGGGTGTGGTTTTGGTTGAAAACTACCAGGGCAAAGCCCTAGCTTGCCCGGGCCTATAGCCGCCTATGACTGTGACTGCTGGATAGAGCCATCTTAGCTGCATGCCGCCATTTTGTTAATTAAAGAAGCTTGCCATGTGCTCCAAAATTTGGGTGTGGTCGCGCATGCTCAGATCTGCAGCTCTGGAAGAAGCAATTTATTTTTTTTACCAAGCTATGCTTGGAATCAACTACTGCAATACTTTAGTGGAGGTTTCCAGCTAAAAGAAGGTATTAATCTTACATGTTACTGTTTTATCAAGTGTGTGATTTTATTTTATTAAAAAAACAAACAATTAATTAATGTATGATATGCAATGATAATATGAATGACAACAGCCTGGAAGAACAGGAATAGCTGCAACATAACATGCAGGGAAGATGGACACTCTCAGCTCACAGCTTCTTGAACAAGGACTTGTGTCAAGACTAGTATTAATTTCACTTGTCATCAGGATAGTTGATATTCCTTCAGCATGTCTATTCAATGCCGTCTCTCATAAATGATGTTAAGTCATAACAATGATAATAATAATAAAGAAAATTATTGTTTGTGTAAAATCAACAAGCATCACAATGGCAACTAAAAAAATATTATAAATATTATAAAAAATCAACACAAACAAGAACATAAAAAAATTAAAAAAAACAAGGTTAAGTAGGATTCCAAACAACCAATGAAAATACGAAATGAAAATCCTACTCATGACGCAAGTTCTACTCTACATTGCAAGGTGATCCGTAATTCTTACATAATAACATTGAAAGTACAATGTAGAGTAGAATTTGCGTCACGAGTAGGATTTTCATTTCATATTTTCATTGGTCGTTTGGAATCCTACTTAACCTAGTTTTTAAAAAATTTTTTATGTTCTATATACATGTTTTATGTTGCGTAAAAAGTTTGAGCTGATTCCAATTAAAATTGAATTTTTTTACAAATCCTTAGAGTTGCAAAATTTGGCAGAAGTAGCATATTTTTACAAACACGTGAGTATACTTGCGTGCCATTAATTTCGACTTACCGCTAATCTTTTATTGTCAAGTGTAACCCAGAGATCAGATGCATTTGCTGGATGGAACAAATTATGATATATTTGTTTCCTCTACAGAGCTAATAATAAATATATTTACACAATAAGGGGATGTCCTTACATTAGAGACGTGATTTTGTGGGCGGTTGTTTGGTTGAGGAGTTTTTAAAATTGAATTTCCAGGTGACATGGTAAAGCTCTATTTATGACATGATTAAAGATAAATAAATTAAATACATTAATTATAACATTTAAAGGGTATGCCTTTGATTTTTTCCGTACATTCTGAGAACTTTTTCTATTATCTTCTAGTTCCTAAGAATAGACAATTAGACATACTATTAAGGGGCGGGGCGAGACTAACACGTACCTCATTCTCGACCTCATTATCCACATTCCTAAAGAAGCACAAGTACGACACGATAATGCACACAAACACAACAAATAAAAGTAAGGCAGCCTTCTTCAGTTGCATTCTGCGTAGTGAAATAGAACCTAGAGGCGAAGAGGTTGGCCCATAGACAAGATCTCACTAAAATGACTAGTTGACTACAAGCCTCGCTACAAGCTAGCTCGACCAGTGAAGCCACACCTTGTTAAAAATTAATAAAGAGAATATTAATAATAATAATTAATAAACTAATAATTACAATAATAATATTAATTTTTATCAGATTTGCACATAACAGATT
>NW_003546311.1:299366-301172 GCF_000090795.2 Amphimedon queenslandica | reverse complement strand
TGTGAGACTTTATCGGAGTATCTCAAATGAACAAAGACGCTTGGTTTTTGAGGATGACGCAAGTCATACAATGCATTTAAGATAAGAGATGGCTTATCTGGATCACGGGCATCATAATAAGCAAGCCTTCTAACCTACATGTAACATAGAAGAAAAGAAATACATTACTACAGGAAGTTCCGCTGCATACACATACATGTATGTACTGGTGCGAAGACAGCAAGCATACACTGTATCACATCTAATGGCACTGTTGTTTTAGTTAAGTGGTTGTAGTTTTGACAAATCACACCAAAAACTATGGGCTGTATCTGTAGTACAGGGTATTTTGTCAAAAATGACTATAGGAAAAATTCTTTATTTTTATAATAATTTTTTCTGATATATATACATGTTTTATGTTGCGTAAAAAGTTTGAGCTGATTCCAATTAAAATTGAATTTTTTTACAAATTCTTAGAGTTGCAAAATTTGGCAGAAGTAGCATATTTTTATGAACACGAGAGTATACTTGTGTGCCATTAATTTTGACTTACTGCTAATCTTTTATTGTCAAGTGTAACCCAGAGATCAGATGCATTTGCTGGATGGAACAATTTATGATATATTTGTTTCCTCTACAGAACTAATAATGAATATATTTACACAATAAGAGGATGTCCTTACATTAGAGACATGATTTTGTGGGCGGTTGTTTGGTTGAGGAGTTTTTAAAATTGAATTTCCAGGTGACATGGTAAAGCTCTATTTATGACATGATTAAAGATAAATAAATTAAATACATTAATTATAACATTTAAAGGGTATGCCTTTGACTTTTTCCGTACATTCTGAGAACTTTTTCTATTATTTTCTAGTTCCTAAGAATAGACACACTATTAAGGGGCGGGGCGAGACTAACACATACCTCATTATCCACATTCCTAAAGCGCAAGTACCACACGATAATGCACACAAACACAACAAATAAAAGTAAGGCAGCCTTCCTCAGTTGCATTCTGCGTAATGAAATCATCTATGATGAAATAGAACCTAGAGGCGAAGAGGTTAGCCCATAGACAAAATCTCACTACATAGATATAAGATATTAGAGTAAATGAAAGGGATTGGAAACGGGGGCGTAGGCTGGTTGATGTTGCTATTGGTTACCGGCCCAAAACCTGGTTGATTCCCATCTCCTCCATTAGTGAGGCTGTACTGCAAGAACTTCGAAAGATATTTATGGAGATCTAAGAGGACGCTTACTTATGATATACCTACCGTTCGATATAGAAAGTGTTGGACTACCTGCAGCAAGGTTTTTACTTCTACAACGCTATTTTGCAACGAGTTATAGGTACAACAAAATTTTTTCACTTTTCGCCCTTTTTTCTGTTATAACAAACTCATGCTTCATGGATTCTAACCCTAACTAGTATCATTCGATATGCAAATGAAAACTCTTTCATATGATTATAAAGATATTGCATTTTACTCTAGCTTGTTTTCAAAAAAGGGATTATAATGACAAAAATACATTTTATGGTTTTAAAAGTGCCATAACATTAACATGGTAAAATTATCTGTACAATAGAAAACAGAATTATAAAGAGGAAACATTAGGCTTCTTGATGCATTAATTTCACTTGCATAGGAACACTTTTTTGCGAGATATTGCTCCTAAAAGAAAGAAAATCAAGGGTAAATTGTGACAAAAAATTTCAACGAGCCTCTGTCAGCCTAGCAGCAATACAAATGAATGGAGGTTGGGCTACGCTCACGCTTCCGTTTCCAATCCCTTTCATTTACTCTATTATCTATGCTCACT
>NW_003546311.1:263569-299356 GCF_000090795.2 Amphimedon queenslandica | reverse complement strand
GCCCTACCATCAAAGTGGCCTTATAATTATATTCATAACTCAAAAGGTTATATTCATTGTTCTTACAATAACAAAAGGGGATGGCTGATAACCACAGCTCTTTTAAAGCTATATACAATGATAATTTCACTCTGATTTTGCTCAGCTTGCAGGAAAATGCCTCCATTTTGTTACGTAAAAAGGGTGTGGCCAAAATCGCGGCGCGCTTTGCGCGCCATTTTGTTTCCTTGCCCTACCGTCACCCAAGGTCCAGCTACGCCCCTGGCCAGGCTAGAACAGAGCAAACCCACTATTTAACACCACTGACCAAAATGACCTAGTAAAAGTGACAAGGATGAACTGTCCTAATACTTTGAGAAAATGTGACAAGCTAAACTTCTAATCAAGCTTCTCTCACAATTTTAATTCTTTTAATGAGAAGACTAATCTAGAGGAGTCTTAGATCAAACTGCTTTTAAGTTCTTCAGCCTTTAGAGATGCTTTAGACAGCCCCTCTCTCTTATCTAACTGTTAGAAACTCAATCTGAGTTTGTCCCGTTAAAATTTCCGCCATCTTGCTCTTTTTGAGCACACCCTCTAAGTTAATTTTGCCCACGTGGTCCAAATTTATCAATAATAGTATACTAATTTAATTTTCGTATTCTTCCGTTCATAAACAAGACGTAACGCAAATAGACCTAGACAGATTAGTGTGGGTCTCGCTCATGCTCGCCCCAATAAATTAACTTAATAATAATATATCTAATGATAATAATTATTAGTGTTTTGTCATTGTTATTGTTTTGTTTTTGTCGGTGTTTATTAGTGAATTAATAATAATAAATTAATTAATAATAATAATAATGCTAATTTTTTTGGTTTGTTTTGTTTTACTTCTTTCCTAATAATAATAATAATAATAATAATAATAATAATAATAATAATAATAATAATAATAATAATAATAATAATAATAAATAAATAAAACTAATAATTACAATAATAATAATATTAATTTTTATCAGATTTGCACATAACAGATTTTATTCTAGGTATTACAGTACCAGCATATCTCCCCATTATATCACTGTATTCATGAGGAGTAAAATCAGCCATTCTATAAGGCCACCTATAGTGATTGCTCCTACCAATGTCATTAGGTACTTCATATTCTGCTTCATATTCTTTTTGTTTATCTACAACAAAGTGAACTTGAACCACGTTAACTGCTCTTGTCTTGACCACTAGTTTGTCTGATCCATATTTCTCTGCATGTGTAGCTCTTTGTGTTCGTCTGAAGTAGCGAGGTAGCTTCATTTTAGGACAAAAAGACACGTCTTTAACTTGAGGTACTGATACTGGGTCTTCAAAGTAATACGTATTATGAAACCTGTAAGCTGAGACTGGTTTTGACTTTGTTTTTTCTTCAAGATACTCCATCATGTCTCCAACCTTTTCAAATTTAGACTCTGGTACAATGAATTCATCTATATCAGTCAGTGATAAGTATTTGACTCTGTTCATGCTCCTGTATATGCATTCATTGATGACAGCTGACATCCCATTGTCAAGAGTATGCATCTTCGGAATACTTGGTTCCTTGAGACTCCAATCAATAACTTCCAACAGGCCAGTCTCAATGTATGGTTGAAGTATGGTATACATGATCTCTGGCACATCTTGGTAGTACAACATTAATAATTCAGCACCAAGTTCTCTATTTATCTCAACCCAGTCCACAACTACCTGTAAATGAAGTAAAATTAATAATAATAATATTTAATGCATCATAATTACTTACCTGTGGATCAGATATCCCAAAAAGTGCCTTGTGGAGACAGACTGCATACTTCACAGCATTGGGTCCTGGGACTAGACCCTGTACACTGATGCTACTCGACAGTTTATCTTTGCCGCAATCTTTATCAAGAGTAAGAGCAACAGTCTCTGGTCTCTCTTTGACTGGATCTTTGGTCCACAAGAGGAAATACACGTAAAACTCCTGCATTGCGTCACTCAGAGAGCCACTCTGTGACTTGTACTCTAACTGAAGACACTTTGTCGGTTTATCCGAGTACCTTAACTCAACAAAGACATTAGGTTTCTCAGCATGACGTAAATCATACATTGCATTGAACATTATTGCTGGATGGTCGTCAATGCGAGTGTCATAATAAGCAAGTCTCCTCACCTAAAATTATGGATACGGTAACTTTCATCACTTTATGACTCACAACTTACCACTAATCTCTTTTCATCCATTGATTCCCATAGCTCTTCTGGTTTCGCTGGATGATAAAATTTTGTGTGAACTGGCTCCTTCTAAAAGAATGATTAAATCACTGTAAAGTTTATACATTATTACATAAACTGCTCTTCCTTCTATGATTATAAACATAATGCTCTCTAAAATTAATGTTTACTGAAAGTCATCATCATGACATCAATATAAACAATATACCGTACTCAGAATAAAACTGCTAATATTATAACCGTCAATGCTGTCTTAAAGAAGAAAAGAAAAGATAGTAATTTGCCAAAGCAATTTTGATGCAAACCATCAAAGTTTTTGCCAACAAATTTTCTGGCCCTCCAGTATTATATTTCAATTAGAATATTATTTTACTTTATACACTATCCTCCTTGCACATCATATTACATTTAAATAAATGATTGAACAGAATGAGGATCATAAATACATACTTTGTGTACTCCTGGTCGAGCTCCTGGTTGAACAGAGGCTTGAGCAATGTCAACTTGACCTCGAACTAGACTACCCTCAGGTTCCTACCAAACAGACAGGGTGTGGCTTAGAGCAAATATATGCTCACCTTTTTACCATTCAATGTTATAAAGACCAGATAAAAAAGTAATAAAGAGACAGCCAGTATCGCGCCCACAACTACAACCTTCTTCATTGTTGCCAATTGTTGGTAGGTGATTAAAAATTCAATAATTTTAGTACAGCCACGCCCATCTTTACGCCCATCTTTACAAAACAGCCATTTATAGTATATAACATTATTTTTAACAGCCATTATAGTATAAATTTTAAAACAAACCACAAAAATTATAAAATAAAGTTATAATACTCTTCATTCTCCAAATTCACGTACAACGTAGTCTTGCAAGACTACAAACAACGAGGATCAGGAGTATGGGGAAGCGAGACATTAGTGCAGTTATAGCCAGGCTCAAAAGGAGTAATGGAAGTTGGGACTACACCTTGCTGCTCATACCTACATACAATACAGTACAGTAAGAGGTATAGAGATACAATGTATTAGCTCACAAGGCAAATATGTCAGTAGTTACGTATTGAAAAAAGAGGAAAGCGCATTGAACAAATATATACCAGACCATTGCCGGTGCCAATACACCTCTGTAGGACCAAAACATCTAAAAAATAAAATAAATATTATGTATCTGTTAGGTGGCTGTTGCTATTACTAACCAGTGCAACAGTTACTAATGTACTCACTGTATCAAAAAGGAATGAATAGAGAGAAGAAATGATATAAAAGTAGTAGAAATTAATATTGAGAGGAGGGGGAAGAGAGTGAAAAAAATATGGAAAATCAAATCATAGTTGTGTCATACAGAGCTATCACTCACAAATGATGTTTATGATAAGTGCAAAGTATCTCGCTGTCTTATACTTGACGGCTCCATAAACACAGAGTGAGAAAGAGACCTAGCAGGTATGACACACATAAAGGTGAGACAAAATAGTAACTCAATTGACGTCATAAGCTGAACTCACCAAGAACATTATAATTAGAATAGCTACAAGAATTCCCAAGACAATACGCTGAGAGAAAAGGAATAATTACATAAAACAATTATATAAAATGCATCAATTAGCCATTAAATATCACTTGAGGAGGCTCACCCCACTAAAAGTCTTAAAGAATGTTACTCCTCCATAAATTGGCCCTGCCTCAGACCTGCCACTAGAGTAGTTGTAAATATCATCAGAACCTTTAGAACTTTCACTCCCTTTCTTTCCATTGCTGTACGAAGAGGGAGCACTGCTTGTGCCATAACCAGGAGCTGAATAAGGTTTGCTTTTACCTGCCATTTTTGGGAGTGGCTTCTACGAAATAAAAATAAACGGTTAGAAATACGGAAGATGTTGCTTTAGTTTACTGAAAATATTGCCAATTTAGTGAGTTTACGGAGTTTAAAATCAACCATGTCTGACGATGCCCCGTTTCTTCATCCAAAAGATGAATCGGGCGACAAGCCTCCTCCAGTTTACTATGACAGAAGTAGTACACCTGCGATGGTTGGTACTCGCCATGTTTTATTTGTCTAAATATGTATTTGAGCCTTTTGTAAACTACCGAAGGTCACGTGACTATGTCTCCTTCCTTTGTTTATTGATTCCATATACCATTATACATATATATGCTCGTGTAGATCTACACTAAATGTAATTGCATTATGGCATAATAGAAATTTCATTAATAAATCTCTTTGATCTTTACCATCTGTTTTTTACCATCCCCTCCCTCTCTACCTTTGATCTTTTTCTTAAATACAGAGATACATTGTCATTGCTACACTCGTCAGTGTAGTCATCTCCCTCTTAGTGAGTAGACGTTTTGTATGATAATTATTTTATATATTAATCCATTGACAGGTTGCTGTTATAGTTGTAGTTGTGAAGACTGCCACGGCTAATACTTTGTTCTCTCTATTACTCGTTAGCTTACTTGGTACGTGAAAAGGCATACAGTAATAATTTTTATTTATTTATTTTGCTTTTGTTGTTATTATCGTAGCTTTCTCACAAGTTGAATTTTTTCTGGTGAGCAGCATGGACATGCATTAATATTGTTAATAAAAATGCTGTTTGTTCTTTGTTCCCCTTTTCTTTGTCCTTTCTCGCTCCCTCTCTCTCTTTTAGGTTTACTTTGTATACAAGGAGAAGATGCCTAGGGCCTATGTATGGACCATTTTTGTTGTGGCTACTTTCATTTTTGTAGAGTCCATTTGTACTATTATTGTTGTCACGACAACTTGAGAACGGCAGGATTCGTCTTTGTCTCATATTATGAGTGTTTAAAAGTTACAACATTGTGTTATGAGATTTATTATTATTATTATTATTATTATTATTATTGAATATTTTATGTTTTTTAATAAAGAGAAAATTTTCATGCTGCTATTTATGAAGATTAATTTTTCTATGAAGCAATTACTACAAAAAAAATTAAAACCAGAAAGCTACTTTTAAAACTGGCTTGACATACATACTTGCATTATCCATTGATACAATGGCCTATAGTTGCCTCCAGTTGTTCTTAGTGAATCTACAATAGAAAAAAAAGCATGCCACCTGAATAGATCAATGCACACTATAGTCTATTGAGTACAATGGGAATGCTGCAAGCAAACATTGCAGCTGAGAAGGTGTATATATGATGAATTTCTCAATAGAAGTGAGGATATCAAAGCATTGATAAAAGACAATGTGTCCTTCATTGATGATGTGCACTATTGGGGACTTCAACTTTTGCAAGGAGGACAGAGACTCCTGTTGTCACATTGTACCTAATGAAATCGAACAATACTGGTGGTTTCGAAGCTTGTCCTGTATTTGAGAAAGGATTCAAGAGATCGGGACACAGGGAGAAACAAGCTGCAAACACAGCATTGTCATTGAGGTATAACAATGTGACATGCATTCATTAGGACCTAGTCCATCAGGTATAAAGCAAGAAGCATCACAAACCGAGCGAGCATTCAGTTATACTTTCCAAGGAGTGACAGAAAAGGAGGAGCAGCAAGAGTTTGCAGTGAAGTCAAGAGTTTGCAGTGAAGTACTTTGTTGGATTTCTCATGCTACCAAACTGACGATATCAAAAGAGGATGTTTCAGTTTCTCATGATGTATTGTCATGTATTGTGGAGGGGAGAGACTTTAAGGAGTAGCTTTACTGTCTCCATGAGCTCACCTCTCCATCATGCATGACAAAACTAGTGAGATGATGACAAAGAGCTACAGGCAGCAGATCCAGAGATTCATTCTTTACATCAGAAGTAAAACTTTACTGCATTACACAGGCTTAGCAAAACACTGCTCTCACTGCCCTTAAGTGCCTGTACTTGCAACAAAATGTGCTATGCAAATAATAATTATTTGTCATGGCTACTAAAATAACAAGACAGAACACAATAACAACAATAATAATAATCATAAAGAAAAAGCAAGAGACATAATAAAATGATAATGCTAATAGTAATAGCAATAATAATAATAACTAAACTCAGTGATGGTTCACGTTATGTGCATGCATGAGTAGTAGCTCAGTGATACTCCTAGTAATAATCCCTTCCATGTTCATCCTGCTGTGGGCTCTTATAGCCAGTGTAGCCTCTGTTAGGAGTCCTCTCAGACTCTGAAGTGCGGTGATAGGGTGCATGACTTTGAGAGTATTGGGACTGGTTGAGGGGCTCATCAGGATATTCCTCACCACCAAAGCTCCCCCTACCACGCCTCTTTATAAAGAAAAGAGCATAAAATCAAAATTAATTGTGTTAGTATATTGTATATATTGTATATTTATTTTAGTAAAGGCAACATACTGCTTCATCCAAGTTTCTTCTAAGTTGTTGTATTTCTTCTTGTGCCTTTTTGAAACGACTGTTAGCCTCTTCTCTCTCTTGCCGTTCTCTCTTAAAGTCGTCCTCATATATGACAGCCTGTCAATATTATATTAGTATGATTATCATTGTTATTCTTATGGGGACGCATGCTGCTGGTGCTATTCAATACTTGTATTGCAATTCAATGAGAGAACAAAAGGAATACAATATGCTTCATACAATATCTCTTAATTGTCTTTACTTGTTGATGTATCGCCATGTTGGTATCTGATAGCGATTGATTCTCACGTGCCAAACGTTCAATCTCTTTCTTCAGGTAATGTATCTGTTAGAGAGAAATGAGTGCAATACATTACAATCGTAAAAACTTAATGAATGAAGAGGGTTCTCTCAGAGCAATTTTTGAATAATAAATACCCTGTATAACATTTTTGAGAAATTTTAAAATTTGTAAAAAATCCAGTTTCAATCCGAACCAGCTCAAACTTTCTACGTAACATAAGTACATGTATATGTATCAGAAAAAATTATAAAAATGGAGAATTCTTTCCTAGTCATTTTTGCCAAAATTTGGCCTGAGACCATGTACTATAGTACAGGGACTTTGGCCTAATTTTTGAGAATTTTTAAAAATTTGTAAAAAATCTAATTTTGATCGGAATCAGCTCAAACTTTCTACACAACATAAGTACATGTATACGTATCAGTAAAAAATATATAAATGAAGAATCCTCTCCTAGTCATTTTTGCTAAAATTTGGCCTGGGACTATGTACAGGGGCTTTGGCCTGATTTTTGAGCAATTTTAAAAATTCGTAAAAATCCAATTTTGACTGGAATCTGATCAAAATTTATACGCAACATAAGTACATGTATACGCATCAGAAAAAAAATTATAAAAGGGAAAATTCCTGTTGGAGTAATTTTGGTAAAACACCCTGTACTACTGTAGTTCATGGTGTCCTTTTGATAACATAATACAGTGGACAGAGCATAAAATGGAATACAGTTGATGCATTTGGCCCCTTTATTACATGATGCTGCCAATGGTTACAGCTTACCTCATCATTTATGCCAGCAGCCGAAGAATAATGGCCTCCTCTTCCTCCTCCCTCCTGTAGTTTATAATTAAGCTCAGAGTTAGTGACCCTCAGACTCTCCATCTCATCTCTCAGATCCAGCAACTGATCAGTCAGTCTACTGTTCTCATCTTGAGCATGCTTTATCTGTACACGATAGTGATCAGTGCTGGGCATTGCCACTGGTCCAGATGGCTATGAAGAGATAAGAAAGAAGGTAAGACATGATATGAAGAGAGGTCTCACTCTTCTTTCTCTCCTTGAGTTTTCTTCCTTCTCTCTTTGAAGTGCCATCTCTGTGTCGTAAAGACGCTTTTTAGTGTGAGCCAATTCAGTCTGTAGATTCTCTATAGTCCTTTCCAACTGTATAAAACAAAATCAATAAAACTAATAATAAGTTGCACTTCTATAGTATCAATAATGTGCATATGGTCACTTACTTGATTTATCATGTTAGGATCATAGTCACTCCCACCACCACCGGTGGAACCCTTTCTATTAGCTAGTGATTTCCATTTACCAACATCGGCTTTAAGATCTGTCATATTCTCCTCCATCATATTGTACTGGGCTTTCTTGTCCATTAGCTGCTTCCTAGTATGCTCTAGTTCATTATTAGTACTACTTAGAGTACTCTTGAGCTTTACGAGAGAATTTGAAAAAAAGAAATAATTATAATAAAAATATTATGCGGTACTAAAGTTTACCCTAGTAATTTCGGAGTCTTTATCCTCTAACTGGTACCTTAGCTCGTTGATGTCAGCCTACATAAGAGAGTGTCACACGTAGTCACCATTACCACAACATGACACATGTTGCATGTATCAGAATGGGTTTTCCCTGGGAATTCCCCCTCTCACTTTGTTCATATGGGTATTATACAGTTATTTTCAGTGTGTTAGAATGATTAGATATACATGTATATATATATAGACATATCCTCTCACAATATATATAACGGGGCCTTTACTGTACATGAAAACAATAATTCTTACATCGTGTCTTCCTGCTAGTCCAGGTTGCTTTGCCATTGCAAAAAGCAAGAGGAGCAGACAGAATCTAAATAGCTCGAGATGGCTTTATCTGAAAAGAATCTGTCAATGAGGTGCAGTCAGCGAAAAGTTACAAGTACACGCCTCCTTGATAGGCGTGACTAGTTATCAATTTAATGGTTATTGAGGTAAATTTGATAATGATAAATTTGACAATTGTAGCTCAAGTTCAAACCACCTACACATAACATAATTAATGGAAAATGCCATATCATTTTAAATGCTCAAAACACAAATACATAAGCATTATAAATATTCATAATCAAGAACACAAGGGATAAACAAGTAAATAAGAATAAATAATAGAGATAACTATAGTAATATTGATTAAACTTTATATAGACGACGAGTGATGAGAAGCTGATTCTTTTGCATTGAAATCTGAAGAGACAGAAACATTTTCCTCACTTCCCAGCCCACCATTACTGAGGAAAGACCCGTGATTATTAACGTTCCCCCTAGAGAGAGAAGAGGACTTCAAGTCTAACTCGACCCTCCTTTGCACAGCTTGCTCATACGAAGTGTTCAAATCATTACAAGGAGAGAGAAGTGAAGGAGCTTCAGTCTCACCACCGCTAACGTCAGCCATGTTAGGATCACTCTCACGACTGTAAAGCCTCAAATGACCAACTCGATGAATCTGAGGCGATACACTCCGTGGGGGATGATCCTCTGGTACTTGCGTGTGATAGTTATTGCTGGTATTTGACGGGTTTTTTTGATAGGCGTGGTTATAAAATGGTATGCTCCTCCTCCTTGTTTGAGGCTCCCCTTCGTAAAGTGGGCGTGTCACCTCGCTCATGTGGGTCTGGTAGCCAAGCGAGAGACGTCTTGTTGGAGGCGTGGCAGATGTGGGAGAGGGAAGGGATGATGGTGGAATGGAGGGAGTGCTTTGCGAATAGTATAAAGGGTAGACGTCTTTCTCAACAAACGGGTCAAGGGGAGGTAGAGTCTTACGAGCCGAGTAGCCCTATTATTAATGCAATTATTAAATAATTTTAAATCATCAAAATGACAGAGAATAAACATAAATTTCATTGCAGTCGTACCTGGCTTTCTAAATGTCTTCGAAATTGTTCCTCTTCTCGTTGCTGCTTTAGCCTCAACTGCTGGCCTAGTCTCTTGGCTTCATTTTTATAATGTACCAGTTCGCTAGTGGATCGATCCAACTAAATACAAAGAGAGAGAGAGATTAGAGATAAAAGAATAGAAACAGCAGGAGTGGAAGAGAAAAGGGAGTGAGAAAAATGCAATGTAGCCAATCCAAACAAATGCCAGTGAATGTATGCGTGACGTTGTACGTGACATAAGAGAATGAGTAGGAGACAGTGCATTTTGCCAATTATGTACATTGTACTAATAACAATACATTCTTTTCATTAGATCACTTCCGCTGGCAATTCAATGCATTCTCTCTTATCAAAGCAAAAGTGGACGGTCTATATTAGGACAAAGCAAAAAGCTGCATGTGCACTATACTAAAGCAAGCTCACACGTACTGCAATACATAATACAATAAATAGGATTCAACAATACCTGTATTTTCATGGAGACTATTTCAGCTTCATATCGAAGCCTTTCTGTCTCTTTCTCACTAGCCAGTCTCTCCCTATCTCTTTTTTCAGCTTCATAGTCTTCCTAATAATATATATTAACATCATTTTTATTATTTTTTTTGAAAATACTTTGAATGCTTGAACTTGACTCTTCAATAGATCAATTTCCTCTTTCATCTGAGCCACTCTAGCAGAAGACGGAGGAGGAGCTACTGAAAGAGCTTTAGCCTGTGTCTTCAGTAAATCATTCCGCTGAGATTTCATATGATCATACTTAAACTTAAGATCTAAAAACACGATAATTACATTTGCTTTAGATAATCCCACTACTACTGGTATACCTGAATATTTTCTCTCAATTTTCTCCTTCTCTAATTTTAAGTGCTCAAGCTGCTCAATCAGCTCTTCTTTCCCTCTTTCAAGACCCTCGGCCATTGTCTTGTCTTTTTTCTGTGAGGCAGAAGAGGACTGGCCCTGTTCCTTGATGCAAGACTCATAGAGTCTCTTCAAATCATTATACTCCTCGTCCCACTTGTGGTTGATGAGCAGTATCTAAAAATAGAACAGCAGATCTCAACATCCGATCGAGTTTACAAATAGAACAGGGGACTAAACCTTTAAATGCTGAGCAGGCTTATAAATACGATTATAGCCTAGCTATGAATAGAAAACTTTCAATATGGTGGCTCTGTTATTATATTTATGATGATGTTATGCCGACACAGTAAACTAACATTATTAGACTCAGCAGGATTCAGTATGCCCTCCGACACTCTGTTTACCGGACTCATGTGATACAACATGAAATTATCATAAAAGTGAACCTTTTCTTTAAATGGTAATGAAAAACTACAGACTTAGAGTGCCAACTGTAAACAATATGCCTGTACATGTACTAAAGAATGACTTGTACTATATTCATGTGACAAAAGCATGCACTACATTCACATGCACATGAACATTTACTAGTCACATGTACCAGGTCATTATGTAAACAGGATTTCCATTAAGCAATCCAGTTATGACCCTTTCCCCTCTATTTTATCTATTTATGGGCTTGTGTTGTCTGGGCTGTATGATATCATCCTAATCTTTATTACCAAGTCACCTCAAGAGGTAGTGATTTCATTCGGGTACAACTCTACAGTGTGGCCCTCTTTCCTTCTGTTAGCACGATGTCATGAGCCAATCTGGAGCTCAAGCCTTGCTGACTCCATCCTAGTATGGTCGCGTGCATGTACACGAGTTAAATGTCAAAATTAGTAGTGAAGCCAATTAGCCAAGATACCATACTTGAGAGGAATTGTTGGACCATCATTATGTTTTAGTACATGCTTACACGATTACATAATATCACCACAAAGTCCCTTGACAGTTTTATACAAATGAACCAAGCCATATTTGATGCTATAGGCAACTATATTTATTTGTTTTTGGAGGTAAGTTTGCAAACTATTTTATTAGGACTGGTCACTCTGGTTCTCACTCAATGTTCATTGCAATGGTCTTGTTTATATTGGAGATTAATTGCACATTGTATAGTAGTAAATTCTGACGAGATGCAAGTGTAAAGAAAATAATATTCATTTAAGGAAGAGACACAGCAATAACTGTTTGTAAAGTGGGAATAAAAAGAGACTGAAAGTGCTGGCAAAGAATGAAATAGAATGTTTACATTTGCAAGTGATTGTATGTAAGGGGACAATTAAGTTAGTATGTGCAGGATCTACTGGTGGTAGGCTCGTTATCATGTCAAATAATAACAGCTTGCAAGTAATGCAAGTAATGCAAGTAATGCTATGAAACAAGATGCACTGAAGCTTGTAAGGAGCAATAGAAGTTACAAGTAAACAATACCCACCCAGGAATAGCATGCCTCTAGTCAAACTTGTAAATTAGAATATCAAATGGAATGCATCTTTTTCTAAAGCTCTTAAATTGAAGGTACAAAAGAAAGTCATCAAAACTACTTTTATTGCCCACCGAATCACTAACTGAATAATAATTATTATATATATATTATCTTACTTCTTTGATTTGCTGATGGAGTTTGGCAACTTCACCTTCTCTTTCTGCCAGAGCCTCCACGGCCTCTTGAAGATTCTTGTCACACAAAGTTGTCGGGCCCTCTGTTGACATGTTTCCAGTCACGTCAGTTATACTTTCGTAGTCTGCCATGAAAGATAGAAGTCTTGTTGAAACTTGTTGTACAAGAATGGCGTGCTTTTTATGGGCGGTTCGTTTATAACTTCATAATCATTTCCGCTATTCGTGACCTTTGGGGGTGCCCCTAAAATGATAAAATCATTAAATCACTGACTATTCTGCTACACATCAGCAGCACTCATTAGTGTAAAAACAATGCTATGTCATGCAGTACAAGTCCCTTAATGTATTGAGGAATGATAATTTTAATCGACCTTCTGCACAGTGCACACTGAGCTCATAATAGTTCTGCTGTAAGCCGACTTCTATACACATTATTAGATAAAGGTGCATCATTACTGGGAATAGGAGTAGGACTATACAAGCATAACTACACTAATTAGGTATCACCTGTATGTGTTATTATTATGCAATATGTGTTACCTTAGGCAATCCATGCATTGCCTACATCATGCTACTATATTTACATTATAAGTACAGAGTCTATTGCATTCACAGTTCAGTTGTGATTCTTGTGAACTGAATTCAATGCATACACTTCGATTTATTATAATGCATTACATAGTCCAGACAGCGGTGATATCAATAGCATAGCAGTCCCTCTCAGCCAATGATATCAAAACCCATAGCTATTCCAAATCGTTCTGGTTATTTCACTGCAAATGCCCTATTATTTCATTGATAGAATCCCCCCATCATGTTAAGTATATGCAAACCCATTTTTCATAATAGGATAATGAATCTTAATTAGGATGTTTTTGTTATTTTTAAGAGTTAAAAAGACAGCATTCAATTTATGCCGGATCACCAGTAGTCCAAAGATAGTTGAGAATAGAGAACAAAGGTGAAGTTTTTGCATGTCGAGTATGCCTTTTGTCATTCCCAAGATGTGCACCTTGCTAGCTTGCATTCCCTTTATACATTGAAACTCAATGAACTCATGCAGCCAATCGACTGATGATTTGATGTCCTCTATCTGCAACAAGTGTGTATCCATGCATCAACATGTGGACATTGTATACATGCAAAACATGCCTTTAGCAGTAATTATGCTTGCAGTAATGAGTATTGGGAAGAAGATAAAGGTAGTTTCAATATGCCATTACAGGTATGCTACATAAAGTTACTTATAGTTTATCAAAACAACCATAATTTCTAAAAGGTCAGTTCATCATACATGCTCGTTGTGTAACTTGTGTACAAGCTAGCAAGCAATAGGAGTGAGTCCCAAAGTATAATTAGCAGGTTCAAGGATTATTATTGACGTCAGCTGTGTGTGTACTAAAAAATGATGAATGGGAAAGGGTACTTGTTCTGTGTAAATTGAGCCATGGACATATGATGAGAATTTGACAGCAAGGGATATTGCATCACTCATATACTCATGAAGTAGTACATAAGTACATGTTGGGCATTTTCAGATGTAATCACAAGACTATATCATAATGACTAAACTCTAATTATAAGAATTCAAGTATTCGTTTTCATTTTAGACTTTATAGCTATAGCAGTACCATAGCATTTTGTATAAATATTACCCTATTACGTTGTATATTGGGTAATTGCTTCAACTATAGTAGAGGGACTTGCTGCATGCAATTGCAATGAAAAACTAACAAAGAGAGCATGTTGCCAGTCACATACAAATTGTCATGGCATAGAGACAGCCAGACTGGGCACTCATTATTGAGCTCATCATGAATAATGAATGTACTTTCCCAGAAATGAATGGGACTGAGAGTCAAAAGGTCCAATCGTTTACTTTGTATAGGAAACTATGATATGTTACAAACAATAGTCACTGTGTGCTTTGGGGCTCACAGCTATAAACTTCAGCAAATGAACTTTCATGATGATGCCAGAATTATTACAATAGTATAATTAGAAAATACTAACTATTGGAGCGTGACCCTGGTTATAAAGTAGTTTGGGCGTGGATTGATTGGGTCATTCCCTAAACTTTTCCCCCGACCAGAGA
Source organism: Amphimedon queenslandica (assembly GCF_000090795.2). Taxonomy (NCBI): domain Eukaryota; kingdom Metazoa; phylum Porifera; class Demospongiae; order Haplosclerida; family Niphatidae; genus Amphimedon; species Amphimedon queenslandica. Next base: position 284,933 of record NW_003546311.1, on the reverse strand, counting down.
TAAAATCATAATAAGCTCTAAAACTCATCCTGCCATCCTGGAACGTTGAGACTTTATAAAAGAGTAGCAGTGTGGTTAAATTCACAATTATAATCAAGATAAAGAGGTAAGCTATGCCTGTTGTAGCGAGGTCGAGTGTTAGAGCGGATTGGCTTGTTATTTATTATCAATTAATTAGTTTCACATAGATATAAACCTTTTATTGATTGGGCCGCAGTGTTTTGCATGATTTGAAAGCAAACTAGATCTACCTCCAAATATAAACTGTACTACACCTATGATTTAGGAAAATGCTCTTTCTCTCTCCCTCTCTGTAAAGCTAAATGGATTAACTACCTTTTAGTATTGGCCATACATTTGATTATTAAAGCCATTTCTTTACAGCAGTGTGATAACTGCATTGGTATTGTATAAGGAGCAGTGCTAGCATTACAGGGCAAGAGTCAAAGTCCATGTGATATAATGCATTGCATTGTCATTATTACAAGCTTGTGATAATTTTTGACGTCTCACTCTCCTTTCCCTTATATAGTCATTTTAAAATAATATCATCCTATAGTTAATGGCTGGGCTAATGTCTGCAGCTCAAGTTCTACGAAATGTCTACACAGAGTCTCTGGCTCCGTTCAGCAGCATCATATCTCTAGCAGAATGTCTTGCAGAAAAGAGTTACATATCAACGGACACCATTGACAGGGTGACCTTGTTGGAGGAAGAGGGTACAATTGGAGTTAATCAAGGCAAGGAGATTATAGTGGACATACTTGTCACGCTTGGTCCTGCAAAAGTTGCCGACGTGAAGAAGGCTTTGAGAGAATTTGGGAAATCAAACAAGAAAAAGACTACGAGTTTGGAGAAACTTGATATCAAGCTGCCCCCATCTCTAGCGCCTGTTGAGAATGGGGTGGATAAGGAGACAAGAAAGGATACAGAACCAAGAACGAGAGAAAGGGAAAGCAAAAGGAGTAGGAAAGCACCGAAAAATGAAGTAAGAGTAAAAAGAGAGGGATGAAGTCATTTGATAATTTTTAGTTTGAAGATTTTGCAAGACTGCTTTATATTTTGGTGAGAAAACTTTCCAGTGGTTACGAGAAGTCAGAGACTCTGAGATCAAGGCTAACATGGTTTGATTGTGATGCAGCCTCCAGTAGCATAAAGCAATATTTTGATGAGGAGTTGTGTGATGTGTCTGGTAGCAGTGTTCACACTGTCTCGCTAATAAAACTCCTAGACTCATTTAAGCATCTAACGGAAAAGATGAAAGATAAGAGAAAGGAGAGTGATGAAAATGTTACCCTTTTAAGTAAAGAGTTGGAAGTAAAAGAAACCAAAATACAAGAGGTACAGTAGACAGTGCTAAGGTTTTATGATAAATGTCATTGTTTTTATTATTTATTTAGATCCTCGAGGTCAATGACCAGTGGAGAGAGGAGTGTGAAGAATTGAGAGCCAAATTAAAATCACTTCGTGCTCCAGCTACCAGAACTGGTATGATATTTATATTTATTTTCATTTGTTGTGATGTATAATAACCTTTGCCCTTTTGTACCATTAAATCTCATAATAATGAATATTTCATGTGAATGTGTGTCTGTGTAGTTGATGATTTGGAGCTCTCGGAGGTACAAGAGCAGTTTGATCAGCTAAAGCAAGAAAGCAGTGCCAGGGAAGAAGAGTTCAAGTTTTTAATTTGCGAGAAAGAGTCCATCGAAGAAAGAATGTCTGAGGTAATCATTTTATATTTTGTTGGGGGAAATTTTGAGGTACAAATAGTTTTTTTAGACATTTGTCCTCTTGCACATTCTTACTCTCTTTAAATATTCCCTCCCTCAGGTCACAAATGAAAGGGACACATTGATTAGCGAGTTATCTGAGCTTGAGGCAGAATGCAAGGAGCTAGAGTCTGCAAAGGAATTACTAAAGACTGAGAATGAAGAACTGAAGAATGACATTGCTCAGAAGGATGACAGGATTGCTAACATGAAACTGAACCTACAGACAAAAGAGGTAATAACATTGTTATGAGCTGAATTTATTCGTTACTCTCTCTCTGTCTCTATTTCTTTTCCTCTAGCCTACCATTAGGGAAATGACTATATTGTTAGAGAATAACAGGAAGTTGCAAAGCGAGTTAGAGTCTGCTAAAACTAGCCTTGAAGAAGAAAAGGCATCATTTTGTACTATTCTTCAAAACCTTAAAGCAGAGAGGGCTAGTTTGACTCAGGAAAAAGAGAGAGAGAAGGCTCAGATTGAGACAGAAAAGCAAAGTCTTGAGAATAAGGTGGCAACATTAAAGGACGAAATGCTTGCCCTCAGAACTTATGTGAGTTTAGATGTACAATGTATAGCCATAATAATGAAGAACGCTGGCTAGTCAAAATAATGAGTTTATTCTTATGAAGTTGTGTATAAGTTTGGGAGCTTGTTGACTATAGTATCTTTGGGACATGGACTTTTGCATTATTTCTGCTTGTGGTTTGTATATATTCTGTTGTATTTCTTTGATAGTAAACATCCCCAAATTAAGAGCATGCTAACTTAATGCATGTATGGTAGTGGGGGCTTTTGGCTTGCATCAGATTTGGTAGGACTGCTTGTACACTTACAAATTATTGATATTAGCCAAGCAGTCTCTCTCTCTCTCTCTCTCTCTCTCTCTCTCTCTCTCTCTCTCTCTCTCTCTCTTCCCCTTTAAATATCCTCCCTCAGCCTCTTCCTTTTGCTTAGTGTGTATAGATTTGAAATGAAAACTGTTATCAATAGCACATACAATCCAAAGCATGTAGTAATAACAGCTAGAGGTTTCCTTTTCATTCCTTCTATACCATTACTACTATCCATTCAATCACTGTTGATTAAAGATTATTATCCATTCTATATTATCCACTGTAGATTAAAGACTTGGAGGCTAATAAAAATAAGAAAGGACGTTCAGAGATTGTTGTCCCATCACACTTAGCTAGTCGAGTAGAGGAGCGAGGGAGAGGATCAAAAGCTAGTGGTACTAGTAGATTGATGGAGACTGGACGAGACCCTCCTCCTCCTTCCCCTCCTTCTTCTCCTCCTCCTCTCAGCTTCTCATCGCAGCAGCGTGTTTGTCCGGGCTGTTCTAAAGTTTTGAAGAATTTGAGTGACAAGGAATTTGGTAAACACATTTCAGACTGCTTCAACTGAGAAAACAACAATACATGTACACCATTGTCAAGAATATATTATTGCATTTATCCAATAAAATTTGTGTCAATTTTTGAATGATTTCCAATTTGCCTACAAATTTTTGCAAGGTTGCCCACGTGCGTTGAGATGGCTAGGAGAGAAAGGTAGGTCTAATTTAATTTCTAAAAAGGTCCTATCATGAATCCCGCAATATATAGTCTTTATCATGATACTGCTCGACTTATTGACGAGCTAGAAGCTAAAAAGGGGTCACTGAAGAGTCTAGCATTCAAGACTAAAGGTTTGAGCCTGCCAAGAAAGAAAGCTCTCTTTGTCTTAGCAGAGAAAACAATTCAAAGTGAGAAGCTTGTCCTTATGTTCTGTATAGTATTTGGCCCGAAATTTATAATTCAAATTATTGGAAAATTGTGATAGCATTAATTGAAAGTTTTTTGGAGCTTCGATTGAATATGTCCAAAGTCCCAAAATGTGTCTATGCTGAAACTAAAAATTACCATAATATTGCCAACACTATAGAACAGACAGTATTATCTCAAGTAATAAAGGAATCGAAGCTTTTGGAGAAGACAACAAAAGTAAGACAAAGTGTAAATTGATATTTTATGTGCTAAAGGAGCTCAGCCAAAAGCCTATCTTTATGGCAATCCTTCTTTCACTAGTTAACGCAGTCACTAAGTCTTGTTATCTTATATGAGTTATTTTTTGGACAAGAGAAGCTAACTATTAAAGGTCCTTTAACCAGATCAGTCTTAAAGCACAGTGTATTATTACGTCAAATATTCAATAAAGTATCAAAGGATTCTCCTAGCGATTCTACTTGTAAGAAATTGTAGTTTGAGATGAAGTGATTTATTTCTTAATAGCTAGTGAACTGCCTCGATATGTACGACTTAATGCATTGAAATGTGCTTCACCAGTTGAGCTAACAAATGAACTGGTAAAACTGGGATTGAAAGAGGTACCTTTTAATAAGGATATACAGGTATTGAATTTGGAGTTAATAAAATTGCAATTTTATGATGACAGTGTTTATACAGTTTATTTTGAAAGACAAAGGCAATGATTGGTACTTCAAAGATGACCTAATTCCAGATCTTTATGTGTTACCTTACTCAGTAAAATTAACTAATACAAGTCTGTACACTAGTGGTAAGATTATACTACAGGATAAAGTGAGTCACTCTCCTTGACATATATTTATTCTCTCTGTGGCATGCAGTCTTCTTGCATTGCAAGTTATGTTCTCTCTCCTCCTCCTGGGGCTAGTGTGATTGATGCTTGTGCAGCTCCAGGCAGCAAGACATCTCATATTGCAGCTGCAATGAAAAACACTGGGTAATCAGAATATTAACTTTATTCTTATATAATATTGCGTAGAAAGTTTGAGCTGATTTCGATAAAGATTGGAATTTTCATGAATTTTACAAGTTGCTTCAAAATTTGACAGAAGGCTCTGTACTATAGTAGAAGGTATTTTGGCAAAAATAATTAGGAGAGAATTCACCATTTTTATAACTATTTCTGATGCATATACATGTACTTATGTTGCGTAGAAAGTTTAAGCTAATTTCGATCAAAATTAAATTTTTAATGAATTTTTAAATTTGCTCAAAAACCAGGCCAAAGTCCCTGTACTATAGTACAGGGTCATTGGCCAAAATTTGCCAAAAATGACTAGGAGAGAATCCTGCATTTTAAAATTTTTTTCTGATGCATATACATGTTCTTATGTTGTGTAGAAAGTTTGAGCTGATTCCAATCAAAATTGGATTTTTTACAAATTTTTAAAGTTACTCAAAAATCGGGCCAAAGTCCCTGTACTATATATAATAGTACAGGGTCACGAGCCAAATTTCGGCAAAAATGACCAGGAGAGAATTCACCATTTTTATAATTTTTTCTGATGCATATACATGTACTTATGTTGCGTAGAAAGTTTGAGCTGGTTTCGATCAAAATTGAATTTTCTATGAATTTTAAAGTTTACTGTCTCATTGGTAGGTCCATACATGCTTTTGATCGTGACAAGAAAAGATGTGATGCTATGAAGGCATTGCTAAGAAAATACAACGTCACGTGTGTCACAGTTAGTAATATGGACTTTTTGAAAGTGAGTGTCAAAAGATGACAGGATTGCTCAATGCACAGTGGATCACAGTAGTGCATGATTATTAACAATTCATGATAGGTATGCCCCGAAGATTACTCTAACGTCCAGTACATCTTAGTAGATCCCTCTTGCTCAGGATCTGGTATCATAAGAAGACAAGAGATACATAGCTCAGTACTTGCCCATACCTTCCTCTCTATTACTCCTAGTGCATGTGTTATAGGTATCTCCTCAGAGACTAACATCTCTCTCAAGATTCCAGTCCATGATACTGAAGCATGCACTGTCCTTCCCCTCAGTAAAGAGAGTTGTTTACTCAACATGTTCAATACATCCTGAAGTACACCTAGCCCCATTGCATGGGGGGATTGATTATATAATTTTGTTTTATGTCTAAGGAAAATGAAGGAGTTGTGTCTGAAGCATTGAGTGCACACAAGGATCAGTTCAAATTGGTTCACATCTTACCCGATTGGACTAACAGAGGACTGGCAGAATATGAGGGAGGTAACAGCAGGACTCACTACTCAGTAGTAGACTTGTTCTTTTTTCTTGTAGGGTCGTGCTGTGTTAGAGTAATACCATCAGAAGATTTTTGTCAAGGATTCTTTGTAGCATCATTTGAGAGAATAGATTAGCTCCAATATATTGTAGACATCATTGTGAATGTACATAAAGCAAACTATTGTGTAAATTATTAAGGCTTAAGGGGAGTAGCTGATGGGTGTGGCTCAATGCTAGCTGTCAGGTTTTGTTTTGACAATCTCTTTCACCGAGTCACTCCATAGTCTAGTCACTCCAGGGCACACACAGTAATGGAGCCCGATAGAGAGCTGCTAATAGACGATGATGGAGTCGAGGAAGGGAAAAGGCTGGAGGAAGAAGACGAGAACTACCAGTATCACCAGGCTAACAGAGAAAGCAGGCTACTGGACTTAGAGGAAGACTCAGCGGGAGAGAAGAGAAATAGAATGCAGCATATACTGGGTAAAGACTTGATTGTAGCTGTCTTTGTGGTGGCATTTGATACAAAGAAAGGTTAGGACAAGACAATGAAAAATTAGTATACTTGATGTCCATACCTACTCCCTGGCCTTAGGTAACATCATAGAATGGGCTTATCCTGAAGAGATCAATTTAGATGGAGTTGAGTTCAGAGCAATGGCGAGCGGATTTCATAACGTGACAACCGATTTTATGTAAGTAATATAGAGCATGTGTCACACAGCATAATATGCTATTGTGTGTATTGTATGATGATGAATACACTGACTATACATGTACATGTACATAGTCTTAATGAAGAACAATGGTTTAGTTGGAGTATAATTCGTTATGTGCATGTACATAACTGTCATGAAAGGATTGTTGTATCTCCTTGGTACCTGTTTTGTCTTTGAGGGATCATGACTGATTACTTGGTATGTTTATGTGTACATTGTTTGATACAGAAAGGAAAGATAAGTCTTATAATTGGTTTTTCATCATGTGAATTTCTCTTACTTTAATCATGTTACATGCATTAATCAGTTTTCAACTGCATACGTGTATTTCCAGTAGTTTTTTTTACTGTTACTTATTTCTCATTCTCAGCTACTTCAAGCACAACCAGTTGTTTGGGTTAAGTTGCTATGAGAAGATATCAGTCTCCAATGTGGAGGAGAGAGGAGCAAGGATGAAGTCTGTGGGGATTTTGGCTGTGAGTTATTCCAACCTTCACAATCACATGGAGTTCCTGAGTCAACAAGCAAAGTACACACACACACACACACACACACACGCATGTAATACAAACAAAAAGTTACGAATATGCATTTTACCCACACATACATGTACATGTACAAACACACACTTCTCTATTTCTAACAAACACAAATTTACAAGCATACATAATCTATATATGCCCATACTAATCTAATGACTAAAGATTAAAAACATCATTTGTTATGTCAATAGGTTTAGAGTACAGAATCCCAACAGTGATTATGAGAGTTTGGTGTCTTATTTCTGGAGTATTCAGGCCCCAAGAGCAAACCCTACATCACCGTCATCCCTAGCAACACAAGATCTTCCTCACATGGAGATTACTCATCCTGCTGGCTGTTTTAGTCAGTTCCTTGAGTTCTTTGGGCCTAAAGTGTTTGCCCTCTGGAAACTCTCACTGTTAAAGAAAAGAATATTAATATTTAGTCCTCCACCTGTTGGTGTTACTTGTTATAAAGGTGAGGCCTCGCCCATTGTACTGCATTGTGTTGTGTGGGCATTCTAATATCAAAATTTGGCTTGAGACAGTGCACTATACTTTACTATACAATGTACAAGGACTTTGGCCCGATTTTTGAGCAACTTTAAAAATTTGTAAAAGAAACAATTTTCATCGGAACCAGCACAAACTTTCTATACAACATAAGTACATGTATATGTATAAGAAAAAATTATAAAAATGGTAAATTCTCTCCTAGTCATTTTTGCCAAAATTTGGCCCGAGACCATGTGCTATAGTACAGGGACTTTGGCCCAATTTTTGAGCAACTTGAAAAATTGTAAAAAAAATCCAATTTTGATCACAGATGTTATTAAATTATTGGGTGAAGCCCAAAAATAATAATTTATAAACTTTTCCTCTTTCTATCTTCCCACCTCTCTCTCCCTATAGTATACTGTATGTGCCTTTTAGCCTCGCATAATATTGAGAATACAGAAATAGACACCGGTCAGAATCCACTCTTCTTTGTCAATGTTGCCGATATTGACTATATCTCAACACTCAATAGCTACATTGCATGTAAGCACAACAATAACAAGTATTATTATTATTATTATTGCTTATTTTTATATTGATAGGCACCACCGAGAGAATATTTCAGAGCAAGACTGACCTTTATGACATATACATTGACAGTCAGACCATAATACCAACCTCCAATAGACTAGACTGCTTTCTTAGACTCACACCCACGGACGAGCAGCGCTACACACAACTCATCCACTCACAGTAAGTCAGAATCCTGCATCATGTGCTAGTCATGTGACTCCTACCTCTAGGGACATGGCTTTTACACTTACTAGAGCTATGAAGGACAAAACAGAGCAAGATGTCATGCTTGCAAGGTATAATCAAGTTCTCATGGCCTTTTTATTTTCTTATAAATACTACGCTATCCTCTCTCACTTGGTTTTACCTTTAGATTCTTCCAACAGTTAAATACTGAAGTATATCAGTCATTGATCAATGTTGATGGTGACTCGTGTGAAGATCATGTGATGACGTGCGAGATGGTGCAACTGATCGGGTTACACCCGAAGGATCACATTTTCCTAACAGAACTAGCTTCATTGCATAGTCTGAATGTAACTGTGCAGAGGCAAAGTGACGCTTTTCCTTGCTGTATATAAATTTATAATGTTATTAAGTTTGTACCCTGGTATATTGAAATTAAAATTTGTATTGTAACAAGCTATAAAACAAACTACTCTTGCTATAAATTTAATAATTTTAAAACATTTTGTGTGTTGACTGTAGACTACAGACACTTTTAATGCATCATTAATAGCAAGCAAAGCTAACAATGGCTGGAATTTTCATCTATTAGATTTAACGTCATCCATACATGAGTTCACGTTCATGGTTCAATCATGTGTTTGTAGTATCTATGATTCAATCAGATTTGTCTGGCGGCGCCCACAAATCGACGGGATTATTTCTTATAAAAGCATAACCAGCGATCGAGCCAAGGCAGGCTAGAAAATTCATAAATAAATCAAGCAGACTACAGAGACTCAAAATTCCGATGGAGGACGTTGTAAACAAGCTAAACGAGATTTGCAACACTCTGAGCCAACTTGAAGACCATCTACTCACAGTGTCTTCACTCCCTAATGTCACTTCATCAGCATCTCCAGAGCAAAAGCTCCTCCTCGATGCTGTAATTTTACTTGGCTCTATAACAAAAGACTGGAATAAGCAATGCTCTGATAATATGCAGAATAATTCTAATTGCAATTCTGCTTATGAGATACATACAATACTCTATAATACTGTGACTGACATTGATAAGGTAAGATAGAATAACTTGCTAGGCACTCAGTTCATTCTTTCTCTCTTTAGATTCTTAATGATGTCCTTTCTAACAGCCTTCATATATTAGAGCCTTATGGTGCTATTGAAAAGATGCACGAAACATTCACGATTGTTTTACATTTGTACGAGATGGTTGGAAACTGCATGGAGAGTCCTCAGCTGGTACAGGATTTACATGACTCAATTTTTTTCAGTATCAATTCATGAACTTAAAATTGTTATTTTCATACATGCATCAATCATACAAACACATTTTTGTTAGCAAAACCTATAATATCTATGAAAAGAATTAGAATATTTCAGCCCCACCCACAAAATAATCTTGTTTTTAGTGGGGGCGCATGTCACGTGTTTGCACCACAGCAGTTAGCTTGTACAAAATGTCGAACCACATTTCTTTCATTGTAGTCCTTTTTCTGTTGTTAGCAGTTGCTCTCTCGGTTCGAGGAGATGTGAATGATTGCAAAGTATCTATAGGTGGCAAAAATTTTGATTTATCTCCATTGAAAAAAGAGTAAGCATAAATAATTATAATGTTGCACCTCGAGCATGATTAGCTAGCCGCTATCAGCACAATAGACTAGTAGATATGATTATTATTCTCGGTAGTGTCATATAAGCGCTTATTCAGCTATAATCGCTTCTAGACTAAACAAGCTTGTCTCAGTGTCAAATCACCAGACACATGACATCATTGGCTGTGGCTTTTTTGTCTTTTGTTAGTATAAAGGAAGCAATGAAATAACTCAAGCTCATCATAACTATTAGTACAAATGATGTATGCATCAGCATAATCAGCTTGGTCTATGATGCATTCTGATGCATATATGTTAATGATTTATTTGATGTACTCAAAAGTCTCAAACTAATGTAATTACATATAAATCATGCATCATTGAATCACTATAGTATACTATCATCCAATATGTAGGTATAGCTGGAAACAGAGTGTATACGACACATCCAACAACGTACTGACTAATATCAGTTTCTCTGATACTGTGAATGTCACAATCCAGTTGGGTATATGTCAGAATGTGAGCTCCCCAATGAGTGGTTGCAGTGGATCTGGTCCTATTTTTATGGTTAGCAATGTTATAGATTATTAAGCAGTGCAAAACATAGATACTCCATTATTATTATTATTATGTATATTTTGTCTATTACTGCAGATGAGATCAGATACAGAAAAATGTGTCAATCTAGGCAGCCTTAACGTTGCAAGGTTTGAGCCCAATCCATTTCAAGATGGTGAGAATTTAACCAGTTATTCATCTACTTAGAATTTATTTATATATATTGAATTTCTGCTTGAAATGCATGCAGCTCTATATATACATGTACATTTAACTCTTCTATCTTAAGTTATTGTTGCATTTCACAGGTGTTTACATGGATTTGTATGACGGCGATATGATTGATCACATCACTCGTTATGAGGCTAGGATTTATTTTGTTTGTAGTCAGTCTGAGCTGGACGGTCCTTATTTTGAGCACTTGAAGGATTCCAATCAAGCACACTTCCACGTGTCAACAAAGTATGCTTGCTGAGGGAAACTATTTATCATTTTGCTACTCTTTTTTTGTTTTTTTTGCACTATCTATTTGAGTAGCACATTAATTTTGTTTATAAGTCTTTTTCTATCAATTAAAAAATCCAACAATATAAAAAGGATGCAAATAGTCCAGATAAATAATAATAATAAAACCCTTTCCCAGGGTTTGTTTTTCTATTATTACTGGTGGCAGGATCTCTACAAAAATCTCTAAAAAAATCTCTCTACCACTCACACAAAACACCATACGCTTCATCCAGTAATAGGACTCAAATTAACTTTAATTTTTTCTCCTCTGCTAAGCATTGCAACGATGGGATAGAACCCGCCAGAAGGGACCACACACTCGGTCTCTCCAACCTCCTCTCCATTCTTTGTGAAATAGACGGTGATAGTTCTCTCTTTGTCTTTATCCTTTTTCTTTTCTTTTGACTCCGAGGGAACTTGCATTGGCATCCTCAACCCAAAACCTCGCCCACCTAACCCGCCTCCAAGCCCGCCAAAACCGAAATAGTCATCATAGTCGTCGTCCGAATTATCCGACAAGTATTGATCGGCATATTGGACCTCTTCGGGTAGACTCGTCTCAGAGCTGCTATCATTTTCTTCCATGTACTCCTCGTAGTCAGAAGAGGGAGTAAACCGTACCCCGCAACCCATTGTGTCTCCAGTGGTGCACGATGGGCCGAACACACTCCCCATTCCCTTCTCCTTGAAGAGCTTCCCGTCGTCAGCATGGTACCCCACGGCACCAGGGTTCCAGCCAGGGTGCCTGTTAAGTGGGTATGTTGTTTTAGCTAGCCCTATTGCCACTGCTCCGATAGACCCTGCGTCAACGATCTCCAATTCAAAGTAATGATTAGTGGGAGATATTTGGAAATTTGCTTGTGCGCTACCAACGTCTTGTACGTTTCCGCCTTCGCCTGCATATTCTAGCGAAAGACCGTCGTCGACGAATTTGACACCGTTTGATCGTAGCCAGTATGTCGAGGGCGAGGAGTCTAGTTCCATTGGTATCTGGAGGTTGTCAGGACTACGCAGCCAGTGGCCCCTGTACTTCACCTTCTCTCCCTCACTGTGCAAACCTGTCAGTGATAAAATGTAAACAATATCATACTAATCTTTCTCTCTCTCTCTCTCTCTTCCTCCCTCCCTCTCTCTCTCTCACCAAATAGAGGATAAAGTCCATGGATTGGTCTCTTCATTTTCTGCGACTGTCCGACCTGGCGGCCATTTTTAGTGAAAAATACTTTAACGTAATTGACTCCGACATCAGTATCAAAGTCAACCCCACACCCCATCACATCACCTAATCATTAATGATAAAACTTAAATAGAAATAATTAGGCCTGGGCCTACATCTATATACAGGTATTAAGATTATGATACTGTTATTTTTAACTATTATGATATTGCACATGGAGCATGCACATTATAATAAATGACACTTGACAGCTGTAAATTCATCCACTACCAGCATGACCAGGCTGATAATTATGTTCACTATTGTGATATTAGAGTTAGTAAAATATCCTGACAGTGACATAAATCTGGTAATGTGGCATTATTGTTAGACTCCTAACACAAACCTGTTGTGCAGGTTGGTCCGAAATTCGACCCATAGCCTCTCTCGTGGTAGAGATGACCATCGTCAGCATGATAGCCGATCCCCCCCTTGTTCCAACCAGGCTGACGACCCTATACATACAATGAAAGGATATCATAGTAGTGATAGTACCAATCTCTAAAATACTGTATATACACACATTATACAGTGTAGTAGCTTATGCTAGGAAACACAAAGTTTAGACGATGCATTATTTAAAATAAAGTGACAAAATTAATGCTGTGGGTGAGATGAGTATGGGGTCGTTGTAAAATGCAAAAATACTTTCCATAAACAATTATATACAACAGCCACATGCCACACTATAAATACTGTAATCGTTTAGCATTAAAATAAAAACACTGACCAGCATGATACTCACCCACTCCTTATCAATAACAAACCTGTGGATAGTTGATAGCACCAACCCCAATGCCAATGGCACACTCGGACCCTCTGTTCAATATCTCTATTTCAAAATAATTGAGCATCGGATTAATAGGCTCAACCAGCTTTGCTAGGGAGACAGAGCCCCTTCCACTGAATTTGACGACATCATCCTCTGCTGTTCCGTTCGTACCGACGATTAGACGGCCTTTGGTGTGAAGTTTAGTAGCTGGGGGCTCCTCCATTTTGTGCGTATTATAGGATAACTCACAGGGAGACGGGGGAAAGAGAAAGTACGGCTATCCACATATTGGGATAAAGTGAATGAAAAATGACTTGTATAATGATAAACTTACTTACTTCAGTCGCTGAGGAAGAAGAGAAACTACTCAAACTCGAGGAGAAGTCAAGAAACTTGAGGAAGGTAAGAGGGTGTGGCTGAAGAAAAGGAGTGACTCAAAATTACTGGGCGTGGTTCATTAAGATATTCATTAGATCTATCTAGACTAAATTACCTGCGCGCGCCGCGCAATAATTTTGATGAAAACCTCATCGCGCAATGGATGGATACTCTTTTTTAGTCCTCCTCTGTATCTCTGCTGTTCCTTTCCTTCCATTGGCAGTCTCTAGGGCATGTCCTCTTAGATGTAACTGTTATCCTTCGAGCACCGAGGGAGGAGGCACGCCAGGGTACGTGGTGAACTGCAATCATCAATCGTTGACCAAGATACCAACTGGACTCGGTAGTAATACTACTGAACTGTGAGCCCTAGAAAAAAGATGTGAATGAATTTATGCATCTATTTCTAGGATTCTCAGTGGGAATTATATACAAAAAATAACAACTGAGCTGCGAAATTTAACAAATCTCAAAACTTTGTAAGTACAATATTAGATTTTTGATTTTTTTAAATAATTACAAATTACATTTTTATTTTGTATTAGACGACTAGATAATAATTTTATTACTTCCATTGAGCAAGGAGCATTTGGAAGGCTCGCACGACTTGAAGAGCTGTGAGTATATAGTTTTATTATAATTATCAATCTTATTGATAAAGATATTTGTACAAAAATTGTCTTCATGTGCTGGAGAATTACACTTTTCATGGTCTTTCATCTCTTAGGATACTGTGAGTTTTAAAATTCCTAAGTTGTCTTTCTCATTGTAGCTTCTCCTGACACTCACACACCAACAGTAATCTTTATGGTAATGACATGGAATCATTTAAAAGCATTACTTTCCATCCATTACATAACATTGTGAATATGTAAGTACATACCATTGATATCATCTGGATATATTTCCAATATTTATTTCATCTAGTGATTTGAGTTTTAATCGGCTGATTAGTTTACCAAATGAAGCTTTTAAAGGTCTTTCTAGACTGAGTCGTTTGTGAGTTAATGATTGACTGGATTGCATTAATTTTATCAATTAATTCTCTGTTAGGTCAATTCGTAGCAATGAACTTATTGTATTAGGCCACGAAGCATTCTGCAATCTCCCTAGCCTTACATATTTGTAAGAAATATAAAGAGAAACTATTATTATATTATGTAAATGTTTGATTTTACCTCTAAGGAATCTTGATTCTAATCTTCTTTCTACTATTCCAGAAAGTTCAGTGTGCAATCTTCCTTCATTAAGTACAATGTAAGTAGAGACTGACAATGACATTAGTTTGTGTGGGGAGATACAGCATAAATGCATTAAATATGGTATTTACTATTAATTATTGTTACTATTATTTTTTAGTCATTTATCAAATAACAATATTGCGTGCGACTGCGCTGCTAGCTGGTTGCTCCAGTGGATAACGAATAATAGATTCACTAGTCCATTTTGTGCTAGACCTCCATCTCTCAGGGGGCAGAGGCTAACTAAGTTTTTATTGCCAGATATTTGTGGTGAGTACAAACACGCTTATGTATACTTCATACAAGGAGAAATAGAGAGAGAAAGAGGAGACTAGGGTTTTGTATAAAGCATGCTAAATGAGGAGCGAAAGAGCATGCTAAGTGAGCTGAAAGCACTATAATATACAGCACAGCATTTTAAAAATTTCTAAAAAATCCAAATTTGATAAAACCAGCTCAAACTTTCTACGCAACTATATGTATTAGAAAAAGTTATAAAAATGGAAGATTTTTTTTCGGTCGTTTTTGCCAAAAATTTGACCAAAGTCTCTTCGGAGCAACTTTAAATATTCATTAAAAAAATTCAAATTTGATTGGAATCAGTGCAAACTTTCTACACAACACAAAAACATGTATATGCATCAGAAAAATTTATAAAAATGAAAAATTCTTTTTTAGTCATTTTGGGCCAAATTTGATCAAAGACCTTGTACTATAATACAGGGTTTTTGAGCACTATATAAATTCCTCTGGGAAACCCCTGGAGGAGACTGGAGCAGGTAGGATTATTATTCTCCCCTTTGTTACTCCACAGATCCTCCTACTGTTAATTTGATCCTTATTAATGGCAGTACCCTATGGACTGTGGGCAGTGCCGTCACCTTGAGGTGTCCCACCACTGGAGTACCAGCACCTGATGTCCTATGGACTAGAAATGAAATGAAGTTTGTTAATCAGTCGATAATAATTATGCTATTGTTGCTATTATTTAAAAAAAATTAGATTAAACAGTAGTATTAGTAGATTGAGTATTATAGAGAATCAGTTAATAATTACCAATGTAAGCCTCTCTGACGCTGGGAACTATCAGTGTATTGCCTCTTCTGATGCCGGCATTGCAGTCTCTAATAAGATAACAGTCTATGTCATAGGTCAGTGCTTTGCAGTTTATATAAGTACATGAGTGTTAACCACATTAGTGTCCAACCCATGATAGCCTTTTACAATTATCTACGTATAAAAGCGAGACTTGGCAGTGTAAGCTCTTTACTGCACATGATTCTTTCTGTAGGGATCTTCTGAGAAAATTTTTGAATGGGGCTGATATGCCCCTGCTACTAATAAAAAACATTGAATTATCAATTTATTATTACCTAGCCTTGCATTGGTAAAACTCTGTAGCAGCACTTTAATATTTTGTGCCATAATTATAACATATGAAGGTTTGTTTATATGTTGTAGATTTGGTAATGGAAATGTCCGATGAAAATCGTGAAATCAATGAAATCCTTGGTGACCGGACTGTACTGGAATGCACTACTACTGCTTCAGAGCTTGTACTCAACTCAAACCAGGTTGGATGAGCTGTCTCTCTGACTTACTCCTCTCTCTCCCCTTTCTTCTTCATGTCAAGGTCATATGGTTTAAAGATGATTTGTTGTTGACTTACAGCGAGAGACATGTCCTACTATCCAATGGCAGTGTCCTTATTGTTAATATCACTTATGATGATGCTGGTAGCTATGTCTGTCAATTGGAGGACATGATCAATATCAATAGGAATCTCATTGTCAGAGGTATTAATTATCCTTGATGTATTATAATATTTTTAAAAAAGATTTATAAAATATTATTATTTATTTATTTATTTAAGAAAGTCTGTGTTAATTTAGAGTCTATAAATCATGATGGTGTTAATTTGTATAATAATTATAATATTGATTTGCTATTCATTAATTGCCAGGTCCTGCAAGGATTGTAGCATTTCCCCAAGAGATGTGCGTTGGCAATGAACTGGTTCTCTCTCTCTATTCAGATGAGTTGTATAACTTAACGTGTGAAGTTACTGGTAATCCAGTACCAGATATGGTGTGGTTTGATGACAATAGAAATCCAATTAATTCAACCATACCAATTGAGGTCAAAATGCATGCATGCACTGTATATATTAGGATACAATTTAGGATTAGGATCATATAATTATAATAACGATTGTAATTATTATTTATTATAGAATGCAATTATATATGAGCTAAGTACTATTCGTGGCGAGTACACGTTCATCTGTAACATTAGTAATGATCTGGGTGGTGATGAGAGAAGCATTAGAGTATCCGTAAAAGGTTCATTCTCCTAAACTATTATTAGCAATTGTTTCTTTTATCTTTTTCTATTTTTTCTATTTTACTCTCCTCTCTCTCTCTCTTTTCTTTTTCCTTCCTTTTTATGACAGACAGTACAAGAATTATTGATCCAGCTGGCATTAGAAACATCCAACGAGAAGTTGGAGATTTAGTTGTTCTACCATGCAGTCACCCAGACCTGACTGGTATAACTGATAGGAACTGGGTAAGAGAGGATGGACTGGATCTTCCTTCCAACTCTCGTCTGGGCTTTAATGAAACTTTAACGATTTTCATGATATCAGTGGAAGATGGTGGAGTTTATAATTGCTCCATAGACAGTGATACAGGCGAAGCTACTGTACAATATAACATTATTGTGGAAGGTAATGGAATAGCTAAAGCATCCTCACTTACTTTATATGATTATAATTTAATAAAAATTTAGTATTTTCTTTTAATGCCATACCATAGGCTTGGCCATTTTAGAACAGTTTTAAATAAATCTACTTTTGACTTTAGATCAGCACATTCTGTACTGCACTATATATTGAGTTGTTTCTGTTTATCAAATCATTCTGTTGTTTAGGTTCTCCTAAAATATCCAGTATGTGTGGTATACCAACACTAGTATCTCTCGTTGGTACCAATGTATCACTCAATTGTCCAGTATCCAGTAACCCTCCTCCTCTCATCCTCTGGTTTGTCAATGACACCCCAATCTCCAATGTCTCTTCTTCATTGCCTTACATGCTCAATGAGAGCAATATGACATTGACATTATTCACTCCTCCTGCTGAAAGGAACTCATTCACTTGTCAGGCATTTAATAGCCTTGGGAATGACTCATCTACCGTTATACTCAGTGTTGAAAGTACGTGCAGTAGCATGACTACCACTTCCTTTATAGCATATTATTGTTATTATTATTATTATTATTATTATTATTATTATTATACTTAACAGCAGGTAGTGACAAATAAAATAAAGATACACAGTTGTATATAATGAGCTGTGGATATTATTTTATGCATTATATATTGCAGGTCCACCAACATTTGTTAAAAAGCCCAAAAATGTAGAAGTTAATGTGAGTGAGACTGCTGTCTTCCACTGCATTGGAGAGGGTAATCCAAAGCCAGTCGTTGAGTGGTACAAATTGAGAGATGATTATCCAGTTAAGATGCTGCAGCAAAAGGGAAGGGTCTTGATCAGTGATGAGCACCTGGTTATAGTGAATACATTGAAGATTGATGCTGGAGAATATTACTGTACTCTTAATTCATCTGTTGGTAATGAGAATATAAGTATTGCAAGTGATATAGTACACTTGACTGTGTATGGTAAGCAGTGAGCTAATATTCTATGAACATATTCTACTGTGTATCTTTATTGCAGTGTTTCCTAAACTGATTGATGGCCTACCAACTGAACTGGTTGCATATCAAAGGCACCCGATAAACTTACCATGTGGTGGAACAGGTGATCCTAGGCCAGCTATTGTGTGGTATAAAGATGGTACTAGAAGAGGGGATGTTCCTGGTAAGAATCCAATGAAATGTTTTATTTGTAGCATTTTAAAATACATCATAATTATTATACATATACATGTAACTAAATCAATGAATCAGAATCATTGTAGCACAAGAATGTCTTATCAAAACAGTCACATGCATATTCATTTTGCCATGTGAATAATTATTGACCTTATATGGTAGTGGGTGTACCTGCTTCTAAAATGGCTACTGGTCCTGAGCCACTAGACATGCTAGAGCAGCTTAAAGATCAGGTCCATTGTGTTGTGTGTCTTGATGTCTTTACAGAGCCAAAGACATTGCCTTGTCTCCACTCTTTCTGCACTTCATGTCTTGAGCGTATGCCCCAGGAAAAGAAAGGCTATGTTTATGCTCTCAATTGTCCAGTCTGTCGAACACCAGCTAGTGTCCCTACTGAGGGGGTACGAGGCTATCCTATTGCCTTTCATATCAATAATCTCATTGATGTGTATCAGAAGCTATCAAAAGTGAAGCAAAGGCAAACTCTTTGTGAGAACTGCAGTGAAAGGAATGCCACAGGACACTGTAATGAGTGTAACCAGTTCCTTTGCACTGCCTGTATAGACATGCACAAGAAATGGGCAATGTTCTCCCATCATGTCATCAAGTCAGTAGAAGAGATGGCAACGTCGTCGGTGGGGTCTATGATAACGGCTAAAAAGAGCGAGAAATTTGAGGCTGAGTCTTGCAAGAAGCACGGTAAGCCACTCGAGATTTATTGTGAGAAATGCGAGGAAGTTATATGCTCCAACTGCACTGTGAAGATCCATAAGGATCACGAGTACGACCTCATCAGTGATACATACCCTAAGCATCAGGCAATCATTGAGGCAAGCCTCAAACCAGTTGATAAAGAGATAAGGAGGGCCACCAATGTCTTTGCTGAACTAGAGAAAAGGAAGAAAAAAGTAAAGGAGAAAGGGGAATCAGTGAAGAGAGAGATACGAGGCATGGTTGAACATATTATTGGGATATTGCAAGAGTCGGAGGCCTCACTGACAGAAAGAGTGGACAAGATAACTCAAGGAGAAGAGGAAGAACTCATAGAGAAAAGCAAGTCGGTTGACATGGCTTTGGGCCACATGAAGAGTTGTCACGATTTCGTTACCCAGTTGCTCAGTATTGGGAATCCTCAACAAGTCCTTGTGTCAAAGAAACAAATGATGGACAGGATGTCGTCTGTACTAGAAATGGTCGACCTCCAGTCCTTCCAAGTAAAGGAAGAGTTTGATATTCAGTTTAATGCAGACTCTAATATTGAGACTACTGCTGGTTTTCTAGGAGATGTGACAGTGGTCTTACCTCAAGCCTCTACGCCTGATTACGGTAGAGGTCAGTTTACCTGCGGCAGTATTGAGATGAAAGAGAGTAACGTTACCATACCCCTGGTCATCAAGGGAGCTTTCTCTCATCTTGATGATGTATCAATATCATGTAGCCTAGTCCCAGAGGGAGAGAAGAAGAATAAAGGAATAAAAACTACAATCAAAGGAGAGTCTGGTAATTATAGCCTCTCCTGTGTCCCTAATAGCAATGGGAGGCACAACCTAACTGTCTTTGCTAATGAGACTAAGATTGGCACAAAGTCCATTGTGATACCTTTCAATCCTTACCTTAAAGTCATCAGCCCGGTCTCTTTCCTGCAAAAGTTAGACTCTCCTTATGGTGTGAGTATAAGTCCTTCTGGCACGATTGCTGTTGTGGAATGTAGCAGCAACTCAGTCTCTATACTTAACACTAAAGGACAGAAGATATGCTCAATAGGCGGAAGAGAGACCGACAGAGGGGGACAGACCAAGTTCAATTACCCACGAGGTGTAGCCATCACTCACGACAATCACGTACTGGTTTCTGATAACCACAGGCTTCAAAAGGTCACCCTTGAGGGAAAGGTCGTGGAAACGATTGGTCACCCAGGCTCTGGTGATTTGGAGTTTAATACTCCTTGTGGCGTCAAGATAAACGAGGAGAATGGGAAGGTCTACATTGTCGAGAGCAGCAACCACAGGGTACAGGTACTCAATCAGGATTTGACCTTCTCGCACAAGTTTGGCACTCAGGGAACTGGGCCTGGACAGTTCACACGCCCACGGGATATAGCATTTGACAAAGCCGGTAATATTTATATCACCGACGCAGGTAACCACAGGATTCAAAAGTTCTCTGCAAGTGGAAAGTTTGTGTGTCATATTGGCAGTCCAGGGAATGGGCAAGGGCAGTTGGGTCGTCCCCATGGGATTGCCGTTGACGCGTACAACATGGTACATGTAGCTGAAGTGGCTAATCATCGTGTGTCCTCGTTTACTTCTGATGGAGAGTTTATCCGTTGCTTTGGAGACGAAGGGAGCGGAAGGGATCAGTTTAAAGGTGCCGGAGGAATGACCATGGGAACCGACGGGAGACTTTACATTTGTGACTTTTACAATAAAAGAGTTGCAGTTTATTAAATGAATTCTCTCCCCTCTCTCTCTTTATAGTTATGATATTAAAATAGACTTGCTTAATTTTGATTTTTTTTCTGTAGTGTAATATTTTGATTATTTACCTTTTGTGATGGGATTTTTTAATTTTTGTACTTTATTGAGTTAATTAAAATTAGTTTCTTGAATGTGCGGCTATAATTTTATCTTGTTCTCCTCTCTACTTAGGACGATACAGAACAGATCGTCATACTGGTCATCTTTGGATTTATGATCCAATGAAAAATTTAGATGAAGGAGTTTATACCTGTCGTGTCGTGAATATGGCTGGTTCTGTCTATCACGATATTAATCTTACAATTATCAGTAAGCTGCCACAGTAATAGATTAGTCTTTATTATATAGACTGGGCCTTATTTTATTAGCTGTCTCTCTTTTCTTTAGGAAGACCAAATATTGCCATCACACCGTCAAACATCACTACCATT
>NW_003546311.1:198974-260394 GCF_000090795.2 Amphimedon queenslandica | reverse complement strand
CTTAAAAATTTTATTATTTTCTAGTTACATCTCGTCCTAAAATTCAGTCACAGCTCCTGCCACTGATTGTAAGATTGGGGGATCCTATTAGTCTCAATTGTACAGCAACTGGTAGGCCACCACCTTTAGTACAGTGGACTAAAGATGGTGTCCCAGTTGAGAGTGAGAATATCTCCATTGGTCTCTATACCATCAGTGAAAGCATTATCATCATGAGGAGTAGTGTCAGTGATGGTGGTACTTATGTTTGTACTGCTAATAATACTGTTGGTACTGATTCTTATAGTGTACAAGTGGACATAACAAGTATGCTGCTTTAATGGAAAAAATATTTTTATGTTATTCCTTTCATCTTATATAGCTCTTCCATCATTCACTACTACACCAGGACCAGTATCAAACTTGACTGGAGATAACATTAATATAAGTTGTATTGCTATTGGTCTGCCTACTCCATCAGTAAAATGGGTTAGACTAAACAAGACCGATTCAACAAATACTACCATATCTAATAATGGTGTTCTCATTATTAACAATTCTTCATTGTCTGATACTGGAGATTATGTTTGTGTTGCTACTAATATTGTTGGTATTAATACAGCACAGATACCTATTGAAATAAAGGATCCTACTGGTATGTGCATTGTCATTATTAAAATGTCACAATCTTTCCTTCTCTTTTTTTCTCCTATAGAGGTTCCTGTGTTGACAAAACTCCCAGACTGTATACCATGCTGCAATCGTGAGTTCTCAGTTTCTATCGGCACTCTACCTGATACAACGTTTGATTGTCAAGCGAGTGGATTGCCTCCTCCTCGATATGACTGGTTCGTCAATGGCACTAATGTATCAGAAATTAATTCACATCAGTATAAAGTCCTTCCCAATGGAACGCTTGTAATAACCAGAGTCAATTCATCTTTTGATGGAACCTATCGCTGCCTTGCTAGTAATATTGTTGGTACTTCTGCTGTTCATTTTGGTGCATCATTTACAATCACAATAGGTAAGCTTTTACAGGCACTCTCTTCCTCTATTCTCTCCATTTCCTTTCTTTTTCCCTATCCTAATCTTTTTGTCACCAGCCGGTACTTCGGAAGACATGGTTGTTCTTACTCGGTCAAATATTGTTCTTTCCTGTGGGGCTCATAATGATTCATACTGGAAGTATAATGGTATTATAGAAAGTAGAAAGTTCATTGCACAATAATTATATCTTTAAAATTCAATTTTCTTTATTCTCAAGGCTCTGTTGTTATTGCTGGTGAAGTACAAAGAGATGACGGGTCACTAGAGATACATGGGGTCAACTTACTACATGCAGGAGCGTATATCTGTGTCTATAATAAAACCGGCAGACTACTCACACACACAATCTTCCTTCATGTACAGGAAAGGAAAGGTTAGAGTACATGCCACACAGTGAATCAGATACTTTAATTGAATAATTGCTACATTTGCATGTAGTGAAGCAGAAATGAATTCATACCTTTTTTTATTACAGAGCCGCCATATTTTATCAGTTTATTAAATGACACTCAAGTGTTAGCAGGAAGGACTCTCTCGTTGACTTGTCATGTGACAGGACCGACTGGTTATGATGTAATGATTAATTGGTATCATAATGACATCAAGTTGAGGGGAACTGATGAGATTTTCATTACAGATGGCAATAAGACGCTGACACTGTTTGGTATTGGTTTTATGTGGTCTGGGAATTTCAGTTGCTCTGCAAAAAATCAGTATGGCATATCAACATCTGCTGCACTTGTACAAGTTCATGGTGAGGGGGCGTGCTAACTGAAAGTTGAGGAAATTGTTTTGATCTGCCAGGAGTGATGCATACACACAGACATACTCTAGCCCTTGGGTCATGACCTTGTGTTTGTTTGTATTTGATAGCTAATATTTGCACGTGATGTTATTGCTATTTTATTATTGCAGCTAGGGCACCTGATGAGCACATGATTGTACTCCATAATTCGATTGTTGATTTAGACTGCAGTGAGTTTATCAATGAAGGAGGAGAAGGTGGCGGGGGTGGTATTATGGAGTGGAGGTACAATGGAGAGAAACTCCAATCAAGGGAAGGATACTCTACATCAACTCTCCTTAAGCTACACGATGTATCATTGAGCAATCAAGGAGATTACACCTGTCTTGTTGCAAGGGTTGTTAAAAAAATTTTCTTTGTTGAAGTGGTTGGTGAGTTATGTCGCTTTGACCTTGTTTCCTCTATTGAAATATCACTTCCTATTATATCTTTTTGATGCTTCATTCCATTTATCACTTCCTTTCCTCTCTATAATAGTTCCTCCTTTCATTGTTGAAGCTACTAATAAATCTGTCATCCTAAACACTTCACACAAGAATTTAGACTGTCCTTACTATGGCAGGCCATTCCCTTTGCTCCGATGGAGGCACAACTCCACACTGATTGATCTGAGCAGTAAATACTCTGTATTTCATAATGGCACTCTGGTTATCTACAACATCAATCCGCATACTGATGGAGGAACATACAGCTGCACTGCTGTTAATAGCTATGGTAGAGCCAGTCTCTCGTATGAAGTCAATATCTACTGATTGTGTTCACATTTTTTTCATGACAATTTTAGAATCTATAATAATAATTATATAAAACAAATTTAAAAGGACTGTGATAACAGATAAATGTTATATTTACACACAAGGACAGGGAATAGTACAATATAAATTAAGTGGTGTAGAGTCAGGGTCATTCAAGTGATAGATAAGTTTAAGTTTTCTTGTCAGTTGGTTATGGAACATCCAATAGATCAAGCTACGTAAAAGGAATACAGTTTTTTGTTGATCAAAAGTGCATATTATAACATACCTGCTCTTTCAGTTTCACTATCTCTTTGCATTTCTCCAAATAGTCTTCTGATACTAGATTACTGGTTGATGATTTGGAATGCCTTGTTGTGTTCAGTTGCCTGATCCGTATCTAATAAAAAAAACATATAACAATAACTCTTTAAGTTTCACATTAATTTTTTATAAATGTACCTTTGGAGCATTAACAAAAATCAGGAATACAAATCCACTGATAAATATTGATACATGAACCATTAGAATTTTGCTGAAACTTGGTACCACTGAGCGAGATGTAATCTCACGCAATTGTATTATAAATATTGAAGCTCCTACCAATCCAAACATTATAGATACAACATTTGCCAGTTGTCCTTCAACACGAAAGAAAGACTGTAACTGTGAGTTGCTAATACCCAGAATTACAAGACCAATACAAAGTATTGTAAAATAGAGGAATGGGAAGATGTTCCACATTCCGAGTCTATTGAGGCACATGCAATCATTCATTTCCTATAAAATATGATTGATGGTGACATATCGACAAAATGTATTGTGTGTGTGAGGTTATAATTTCAATATACACTGTAGCTGCTGGAAGTTCAACTCACCAGGCAATTTTCTACTTCTTTTGGAGGATAGATCGAGTAAATGATTGTGATGGTGATCATAAATGGAACGACTATAGCAGAGATACCAAGAGAAAGATCTTTAGTTGACAAATTTTTCTATTATATTCAAACATCAGGGAGCTGATATATGTGACACTGCTTACTCTGTTTTTGATATGAGGATTATAAAATATCCTGTATATCCTCCAGTTTTTAACTAATACCGTAGCCAGAATGGTAACGTATGATAGCTGCATCACAACAAACCCTATCTATTATAAAAGAAAATTTCTGTTCACGTCTCATTTCTCACTAATGTCTTCTTTCTATTTCTCTCTCTCTCTCATTACTCACTGCACACAGTGGTGATACAACTTCAATGTGTTTTAGTTGAACTAGTCCAATGTAATTTGATACAAGGTAGAATATCCCAGATACAGAGAGACCAGTGCAACAGACATTCAGAATGGCAGTAAAGAAAGGAGTTCTTGCTTTCAAGTACCTAACAGAAAGTTTCAAAAAGGCAAAATAAACAAAATGACAATGTGTAAAATAACAAAGTTTTGGGGCATAATTAATGAAACTTGGTAGCTGACTTGTTTGTTTTACAGATGCAGGTTATAATTGAAAATGAAATCCCACCAACAAAAATAAAGAAATAAAGTACAAAGAAGATAACATAAAATAAGACGTGATCAGGCTCTGTGTTACTAGTACCATCAGTTGGCTGATAACCACCTACACAGATAAACAGAATATATAGATTGATAAACTGCAACGACAAAGAAAAACATGTTTGCTGGTTGGGAATTTTTTTTAGCAAACGTAACTGAAGAATGCTATCACATGCAAATGCTAACCTTTCCATGACAGGCCACAGCCTGTACCATTTGTACATACTTCAAAGTGACTACCTTCATGAATGGTATGCCTGTAGACTGCAACTATGCTTTCTCTGTTGCCTTGAAGTTATTTAAAATAATAATAATAATACATCATAAAATAACATA
This sequence comes from Amphimedon queenslandica, assembly GCF_000090795.2. Lineage (NCBI taxonomy): Eukaryota > Metazoa > Porifera > Demospongiae > Haplosclerida > Niphatidae > Amphimedon > Amphimedon queenslandica. The sequence goes on along the minus strand of NW_003546311.1, from coordinate 255,938 downwards.
CCAAACATTTGTGTAACCATGCCTCTACCGGTGGAGGTCATACTTAGCATCGGTTCACCTAACAACTAAATACAAGAAGACATTTATGCTAATGCGGCTAATAATAATGTTACAGTGAATCCAGTGTAGCGATGAGTAGCATCTATCAATTTCTCCATTAGTAGGTGGCCTAGAGTTGGATCTTTCATAGGATCCCTGATGATATCTGTAGCATTAAGGCCCTTTGATGTATTAGCATTGTGTAAGTGATTTATTGTGTCATTCCATGTAATGGCTAATAGTTTCACTGCATCATAGGCACTGAACATTTTCGAATGAAGAAGAGAAGGTGGATATCCATTCTTAAAGTCAAACGGGGGAAGGTTGAGTCTTTCACGCACTCTTAAAGTTAAATTCTGTACATCCTACACATAGAATTGGATTAGTAAATGAACTGTATAAAAATTAACTACTGGTTGTACTTTTGTTAGGCTAATGTCAAAGGGTAGTGTGTCAACAAATAGTGTTGAATTGATTGCCTCTAGAATTACTTCGTCGGTACAATTCGATGTCTGATTGTCGAGTAATTTCCACCAGTTTGAACGGGACATTCCGGGCAGTATCCAAACATGACTAGGGGATGTTAAGCCTGACTGGTAAGCCTATAATAAAATGTAGATATGTTTGGATCGTTGTACTATTAATTATATTATGCATGTTTTGTGTGTAGATTGTCTGATAGTTATACTAACTTCACAAAAAATAGCTCTAGCCTTATCTTCTGATACAATAGGTAGAAATACCCTTACATCATTACTCTAAAAGACCAGTATAGTAGAGTAATTATAGTATAGTATTGTTTTTTTACCTTCGCTATTTTTAATAAACTAACTGCTGTGCTACCAAACGATCCCAACATTATACTCATTTTGTTAGTGCTGTTGTACAATACATCAGCCAGTTCTTCCGCAACCTAAAACAAATTTACATAAATAATATAAGATTACACTAGCTGATTATTGTTATTGAAACCGCACTGGTATACATAAACATAATTATACAAATGAAAACCAACTTCTCTAATTAATAACAGGTTGTATAGTTTGTTGTGTTTATCTTACAAAAGATAAATATATCTGATTTGTTGTATTTAGGCTAATCTAGGCATTTTCCCCATATTTAGGATAAAATCAACAATAAATTCCTTATGATTAGTTATATTGTCCCTTTATGCCATTTATTCCCATATTATGTTATGAGTTACTTTTGTGTCTCTTGCAGAGTCTGAAGAGAAAACAGCTACTTTCCTCCAACCAAAGTGACGAAGTACCTCACTCCTCAATCTATTGAGGAATGCATCAGTAGGAGTGATAGAGTATAGTAATGGGTATCGAGCTTTATCTTTAAGTCTAGAGTCAGTTACTGAGTATGTTACCTGTATGATGTATGCAGCATATTGTAACATGATAATCTCATGGATTATATATGCATAGGGGGTTTCTTACCTGTATAATGTTAAAAAGTCTTCCAAATATGTAGCTCAGATCAAGAGCAACTTGGTTGCTGTATGGGCCCAGTATCCCGTGTGTTGGTTGAGCTAAAAACCTGTTATTTAGAAACCCGTACTCCTTCACTGCATCCACAGCCTATTTTATATATAAAGTATTATCAAAATTTGTTCTCACAAGAAGAAACCACAGGCATTTAGCAACCCACCTCCGAAGCGTTGTTAGTTATCTTGTGTGTAAGATTTAGCCTAAAGCAGTTGTATTCTCCCGCCGGTGATGCGTTGATATCTTCTATGGCCAGTTCCACAGAGCCAAGTATCATTAGATCGCAATGGGAGAGCTGAGAAGCCGGAGCGTCACGGAGACAGGGAAAGAAACCGACTAGACTGAGGGTAGTCTGGCTGTCAGGGTTACACGAGAGTGACGAAGCCTTTACGACAAATACTATCAGTGCAAAGAGAGAGATGGGGAGACACCACCATCTTTCCATTATCCATAGTGTCAGTAAAAGTCGAGGTAAAAGTCTAAAAAGCATACAGTCCACCTACACATAATCAGTGGGGCATACCAACGCCCCCTTATTTATAACCAGTACACGTGCAAACACGTGGCCATTCAGGCTTAAGTCTTTATAAAATCACACACACATAATACACAAAATGGTGCTACAAAGTACAAATCATAAAGCAAACTTCAATCAACAGTAACTATTTCTGTAGAAGTTGAATCCGTAGAGTGCATTTGTTCTATAGCAATACTTTCGTCTATCTATATTGCATGTAATAATGTTTTTTGAGATGAGAATCAGCTACTAACTTTTTGTAAGCGATGTTTCAAAATAAAAAGCTGGTCATGTAGATCATTGAACTTCTTTCTAATGGTGGTTTTCCTACTCCTCAGCCTTGGACGAAATTTCCTGTTTCTTAGCATTTCAATAGCCTATTTGTGACAATAAGCAATACCATGAGTGTTACTATGGCTTACTTTTGATAAGTACAAGACAGTTAGGATGAATGAGTTGTAAATCCACAGTGATCCAACTGTATAAGGCATATGATTTTCTATCCTTGAAGATGTAGTGTATCCAGAAGAAATACCAATTGCAATGAGATAATAAGAAGTAAACAATACCAGGGAAATTATCCCTGTCAGAATGGCCAGCTCTCCCTCTTTTTTATAATGCGAGGATAAGCGGGAGTTATATGAGCCCAGCATAGTGATTGATATGAAGAGAAAGAATATGAAGACAGAAATCAATATATCCCACTTAAATGCCAATCTCTCAATGCAGTGATCTTCTATTAGCATTGTATCTATTGCTTCAGGCTTCATAAGAAACAGTGCTTGTAAGAACTTTTATACTATACTTACTACTTACAATATTAGGGCATTGAAAATTATCAAAAGTGGATTCATATTTTGAGAAAACTCCAGCAGATACTATTATTATGAGCATCAACAATACAGGAGAGCAAAGAATAAGAATCCCTAGGAACATCGTTTTGTTTGACAAGTTATTCTAAATAATAACATAACTAGAATTGAATTAAAAGCAGCATAAATACCCTTTCTTTCTGAGTAGGGTTATGAAATATTCTGAATATTCTCCAGTTTTTCATAAATATTGTAGAATTGACTATTACTAGTGACAACCAGAATGATGAGATAGTAACCTAATGGTAAGGCTAACTCGTGAATTTCTGAAAATACACTTACATTGCAAACTGGAGTCAATTCTCCTTTTCCAGTTATACCAACATAATAAGAAGCCAGAAACAGCAATCCAGTTACATAACCCATTGTACAACCAAATGTAATTAGAGCATTGAGAACAGGGGATGAGCTTTTAAAATATCTATAAAATAGAATAGTCATATTTACACCTATATATTGGGATAGCTAAACTAACTTGTTCTCTCTAAATCTATAGTTAACAAATTGCATTAATATGCTGAAAAATATTCCAGAAAATAGTAATAATGATAATAGAACAAAGTTTATAGTATTTGCATTTTCTCTGCAAGTGCACGATCCATTTGGGCAATGCCCATCTGTTGGTTTGTAGCCACCTATGTATGCATGAAAGAATGAATGAAGTGTAGGTAAGCTAAACATCATGCTGACAAGCAACACAATAGTATATGGCTTTTGGAGCAAGTTTAAAAAATTCATAAAAAATTAAGCTTTGATTGGAATCAGCTCAAATTTTACAAACAACATAAAAGCATGTACATATGAATAAAACAAATTATTCAATGGACAATTTTTCCTAGTCAGTTTTAGCAAAATAATAGCAGGGACTTTGGCCCAATTTTGAACAACTTAAAAAATTTATAAAAAAATCCAAATTTGATCAAAACCAGCTTAAATTTTCCACATAACATAAGTACATGTATATGCATCAGAAAACATCATAAAAGTAAAAAATTCTCTCCTCGTCATTTTTGCCAAAATTTGGCCTGAGACCATGTACTATTTTGTTTGGGGGTGAATCCTACTTAGTAACGCTACCGCGTTACTAATAGTACAGGGATTTTGGCCTGATTTTGGAGTAAACTTTAAAACTCGTAAAAAATCCAATTTTGAGCAGAACCAGCTTAAACTTTCTACACAACATAAGTACATGTATATGCATTACAAAAAATTATAAAAATGGTAAATTCTCTCCTAGTCATTTTTGCCCAAAATTTGGCCTGAGACCATGTACTATAGTACAGGGACTTTGGCCTGATTTTGGAGTAAACTTAAAAACTCGTAAAAAATCCAATTTTGATTGGAACCAGCTTAAACTTTCTACACAACATAAGTATATGTATATGCATCAGAAAAAATTATAAAATGATGAATTCTCTTCTAATCATTTTTGCCCAAAATTTGGCCCGAGACCATGTACTACAGTACAGTGTAGGAGGGAACTGAGCCCTTAAATAAACATTTTTAGAAAATAGATACAACACAAGGAAACATAATAGGTTAACAAATGAGATAATAATAACTTTGGCCTGATTTTGGAGTAAACTTAAAAACTCGTAAAAAATCCAATTTTGATCGGAACTAGCTCAAACTTTTTACACAGCATGAGTACATGTACATGCATCAGAGAAAATGGAGAATTCTCTCCTAGTAATTTTGCCAAAATTTTGCTCAAGACCATGTACTCTTAGAGTACAAAGGAATGGCTTGATGAGCAACATTAAAAATTCATAAAAAATACACTGACAAGATGTATCTTTCCAAGTGGCATTACAGCAATATTCATGCTTACTGACAGCTAAATTTTTTGTTCAAATGTGATCCCTTAAGCCCAACACACACTAGAAAACATGTTACTAGCAACATTTGTGGTTACTTTGATTTTGTCATCAAATTCTTCAAAGTAACCACCTAAGTTGCTACCGATGGGCTTTAAGTAAATAAAATCTATCAACACAACAGGTGTTAGTTTTTAGCTCTGGTTATAGATGCATGCACTATTAAAACCAATGAATCGTGGTCTTTATCTCTCTATTATGCTGTATGATATGGATGATGTGAGCCAGATCCATCACACACTTCCAATCATGTTATGTAACCACTATACTATCCATTGTTTAGCTTCGGCATGCGATCATCATAGTTAGCATAGACTTTATTACTATGTATGCTAGCTTTGCTCATGCTCACCATATACAATTACTTAACAACATATACTGGTCATTGAAACAAAAAACAGCTACCGATATTTCATTATTAGGGAAATAGCAAAAGAATGCAATCATGATTTGGTTCAATTAAAGTTCTGCTCCAAACAGCCCATCGGCCGAATCTTCCAGATTGCACCAAAACTTGACGTCAGCCTCAATGTACTCCTTGCGCTCAATTTTTCCATTTTTATTCTTATCAAGAGTTTCAAAGCCACTACGAGCCGATTCTTCAGTGACAAATCCTCCAGCGACCATCACAGCTTTATATTCCTCCCAACTGAGGGTACCGTCATGGTTGCAATCGACCAAGTCAAACACAGCATTGTCATATTTTTCAATAAGTGTCTCTTTTCCCTGGGAGCGGGCTTCCATCTGGTTGGCTACAAAGGCTGCAATTACTTCAACAAACTGATCCTTGGAAACTTGCTGACCATTTTTGACCCCCAGGGCTGCAAAGAATTCCAGTTTGACTTTGTTCACCCTTGCCAGCTCTTCCGGACGGTCTGGGACTGTCTTGGCTAGCTTGTCGGCTGTCACGAACCAATCCTCCTCAGAAAGGAAGCCATTCTTGTTTTTGTCCATAAGTACGAACATTCCATTGATACGTTCGACCCATTTCTTATTCTTCAAGTAGTCTTCTGCTTTAGCGGACATGATAAAGGAGTGTGTAATAGACAAGCAAGTCAGCAACAAAGAAATGAAAGAAAGAAAGGCGAGAAGAAAAGAATGCAGCTCAAAGAATCTCCCGTTTGGTCAGTCTATTTTTAGAACTTACTATAAATAGAGTTTTCTAATTAAGGTATAATCTTTTTATAATGAGATGCAGAACGGAACACGAATCTTTGTATTCTTTCCGTTTGGAAATATTCCAATAATTCCACAAAAGAAGTAGCAAAGTCTGTGGACTATCAATATCTATGCTAGTATTTATTATCTCTGCAAATGCTAAGTGCATGACCAATTTCGGCAATGCCCGTCTGTCGGTTCGTAGCCACATGTATACGTGAAAGAATGACAAGCACCAAAGCTTGTTTTGATTGGAATCAGCTCAAATTTTACAAGCAATAAGAACATGTATATAGTAGATAGATAGGAGTAGATAATTATCATCTACTCTTGGTATAATGTATGCATCAGAAAAAATTATAAAATGAAGAATTCTTTTTGAATCATTTTTGGTGAAATACCGCCTGTACAGGCTTTGGCGGCTGCAGAAGTCCGACTCAGCCTAGGCATTTCTAATTAAAGGGGTGTGGTAAAAGGGTTAAATAGCATTGTTTCTACTTCCGGTCTAATTTTTAACCTAGGCAATGACCCCCAATGCCTAGGCCTGCAGCCGCCTATGTGTACAGGAGGGACTTTAGCCCAATTTTTGAACAACTTCATGTTGCTAGCAAATTTTGTGGCTACTTTGATCTTGTCATCAACAGATTCTTATAGATACAAGATTAAAGTAACCACCTAAGTTGCTAAATGGGCTTTAAGTAAACAAAATCTATCAACACAACAGTATAAGTGTTAATTTTAGCTGGATGGTAGTTGCATGCACTATTAAAGCAATAAATCATGATGGTCTTAATCTCTATTATGTTGTATCATACAGATACACTGCTGGATATGAGCCAGATCCATGTTTTGTAACGACTGTAAATCAATAATAATACTATCCATTGTTTAGCTTTGGCATGTCATCACTAGCTTTATTCATACCCTAATTACTTGGCAACATATAGTGGTCACTAAAGCAAAAACAACTACCAATATTTCATTATTAGGGAAATAGCAAAAGAATGCAATCATGATTTAGTTCAATTAAAGTTCTGCTCCAAACAGCCCATCAGCCGAATCTTCCAGATTGCACCAAAACTTGACGTCAGCCTCAATGTACTCCTTGCGCTCAATTTTTCCATTTTTATTCTTATCAAGAGTTTCAAAGCCACTACGAGCCGATTCTTCAGTGACAAATCCTCCAGCGACCATCACAGCTTTATATTCCTCCCAACTGAGGGTACCGTCATGGTTGTAATCGACCAAGTCAAACACAGCATTGTCATATTTTTCAATGAGTGTCTCTTTTCCCTGGGAGCGGGCTTCCATCTGCTTGGCTACAAAGGCTGCAATTACTTCCACAAACTGATCCTTGGCAACTTGCTGACCATTTTTGACCCCCAGGGCTGCAAAGAATTCCAGTTTGGTTTTGTTCACCCTTGCCAGCTCTTCTGGACGGTCTGGGACTGTCTTGGCTAGCTTGTCAGCTGTCACGAACCAATCCTCCTCGGAAAGGAAGCCATTCTTGTTTTTGTCCATAAGTACGAACATTCCATTGATACGTTCGACCCATTTCTTATTCTTCAAATAGTCTTCTGCTTTAGCAGGCATGATAAAGGACTGTGTGATAGATCAGCAACTCAGCAACAAAGTTAGAAATGAAATGCAGCCAAGGACAATCGCCAGTTATTTATGGTCAGTCTATTGTTAGAAGCTACTATAAATAGAGTTTATAGTAGCTTCTAATAATAGAATTCTAACAGAACGGAGTACAAATCTTTGTATTCTTTCCGTATAAATTTGGAAATTTTCCAGAAAATAGTAATAATAGTGGACTAGTATTTGCATGTTCTATGCAAGTGCATGACCTATTTGGGCAATGCCCATCTGTTGGTTCATAGCCACAGTATACGTGAAAGAATGAATGACAAGTGCCACAATAGTACATGGCTTTAGGGCAAGTTTAAAAATTCGTTATAAAATTCAGTTTTGATTGAAATCAGCTCAAATTCATAAGCAACATAAGATTATGTATGTATATATCAAAACATTATGAAATAAAGAATTCTTTCCTAGTCAGTAGTCATTCATTTTTGGCAAAATACTGGCTCTACAGGGACTTTAGCCCAATTTTTGAACAACTTCAAAAATTTGTAAAGAATCCAATATTAATTGAAGCCAGCTCAAACACTCTACGCAACATGAATACATGTAGCAAAAAAAATATAAAAATGAAAACTTCTTTCCTAGTCATTTCTGCTGAAAATAATTTGCTCAAGACCATGTACTATAGTACAGGGACTTTCGCTTGATTTATAAGAAACTTCTTAAAATTCATAAAAAATTCATTGACAAGATGCTGACAAGATGTACCTTTCCAAGTGGCATTACAGCAATAATCATGCTGACAGCCTTCCAATCTTGTTACGTGACTACTGTTAATTGATGAATAATATCCCAATATGCATTCTCCATTGCCTATAGACAAGTTTAATTTTTGTGATAACTATGTAGAATATGTACATACCAACAAACTGAGTGATAATGGCTCCTCCAAACTGATTTCTGCTATTATTGAAATTATAAGTGTCCTATAGTTAATATAATTTAACATCAAGCATCATTAGTTATTATCTCTCACAGCTAATCCAGTATATGGGCTGACAACATTCTTCAAATTATACTGCAAAGCCTCTACTAACTCTTGCTTGCTTTGACTTGAATTCTTCCATGACTGATTAAAAAGAATGCTTAGCTCATTGTCAGTAAAGTCTTGAAGAGTTGCATTCCATGCAAGTGCCATTGCTCTTGTTGCATCATAAGCATTCAACAATTTTGAGTGCAAGAGATAGTGGAAGTCAATATAGTTCAATGTTCCATTAAGAATAGTGGTTCTGTTGAGGATGGTAGAGATAATGATATCATCTTCCTGTTATTTAGAAAATAACTAATAATAATTATTGTATGAAATGTATGTTTCCCACTTCATTTTTAGGGATGATTGTTGGCGTTGAGTCATAGAATAACATTGATGAAATAGCTTCTTTTATCTGATTGTTGGTGCAGTTGTAGACAGTTTCATTGAGATTCTCTAGTTCCCACCAGAGTGGATTATATATACCAGGCAATATCCAAACATGCTGAGGAGTAGTTAAATTAGCACGATAAGCCTATAATGTAGCATAAAGAAAAAGGTTAGAAGCTATTTTAATTGCAGAATACATTATTAACTATTAACCTGGCACATAAAACTCCTGGCACTTTCTGATTTTATTATGGCAACAAATATTCTGATATCAATAGCCTATGAAAAAGTCTCAGTGTAAGCTAAAATCACTTTGTATATAGAGAATTTAATAGAATCACCTTTGCCGTTTTGATTATTTCTGTAGCTGAGCCTATATAGGCACCAAGAAAGTGAGACAAATCTCCATTGATAAGTGCCAATTCCCTAGCCACTGTCTGTGAAGCCTGAAATGACAAACAAATTAAAAGTTAAGTGAAACTGTCCCTATAAATTACCAAAACACTCTGCTCATCATGCGTGGACAAGATGGCCACTTCCTGCCATCCAAAGTGCTCCAGTAATGCAGTTAAGACTTTGCTCATAAAGGCATCAGTCGGGACTGTAGCATGAAAGTAAGGATATCTCATTGTGTCTTCTAGTAATGTATTAGTCACTGAATAAGATATCTATACAGTTGCATAGGATATCGTTATAAAAGAGGAGAGATAATATCTTACTTGCAATGTACTTAAGTACAGTCCAAAGACGTACGCAAACATTTTAGCAGAATCAGCATGGTAAGGGCCAATAGCACCATGGATAGGTTGATCATTGTATTGGTTGTATAGGAACTCGATTAGTTCTGTTGGGTGCTAGTATAATGAGATAGTAAACATACTAATTATATCAAGACAGTGGATTTTTGACAGCTTTAATGTAAACTGACAATTTTCACAGAATGACACACCTCATGAATAAATGATAGACCATAGAGGATAGACTGACCTGCTGTGGATCCTGTACTGTAATTGGGAATAGCTCTATTCTGAAACATCTCAGTAGATCATCATCTCGATTGACAAGAGTTATTGCATGTTCCACTGCAGCTAGAGGCAGCCTACAGCCACTGCTATGAGTTGCATCTTCATTGTCAAGACAGGGAAAGAAGCCAACTAAATGAAGAGGATATTTTGTATCTGAGCCACAGTTGAAGTAAGAATTTTGACTTTCAGTCAAAGGGCACAAAGGTAGAAGTAATAAGAGAAGAGCGTATAAGAGTGCAGCCATAGCTCGAGCCATAGGGATTATGATAGAAGGTGCAAACCGCACCTTATTTCCTCTTTAGGTACATTATAGTTTATACCAAATGCAACGTGTACTCACGTGTTTAGGGAGCTCATGGGACATCAGGCGCCGGCCCTTGAAGTGGGGGAAGTACCTAGGGATTCCCGGCATTTCTAACACAAGAAACGTGCAAACGTCATGCTAGCAGCAGTCACAGAATCCGCGTCTTTCACTCTTTCTGTCATCTCAGCAGTACTCAAATTTGTCTAGCTTATTGTGTCAGTCAAATCCTATCAGGTCAGGAGTCAGACCCTGAGTCCCTTGTATAAAAACCACATCAAGGTCTTAGTCCGTCTTTCCCTTTTCATTGAAACTGGGCAAATGTATTCAACTGTTTCGCGGTTCTCTCGTGAGTCTCGTCGTTTAAAGACAAGTTTTTTGACTGAGAATAATAAAGAGCAGCTTGAAAAATATGTCTGTCCAAAATGTGACTGTATTCTTCATGATGCTGTTCAGACAAGCTGTGGCCATTGGCTTTGTAATGGATGTGCTGAAGAGTTTTTTGACAAGAAGTAAATTTGAAATTTATATAATAATTGATTTCAAATTATTTTTTAAGGAATGAAGGGACAATTTTTTGCCCAAGGCCTGATTGTGACGAAGAACTGACCAATGAAGATGGAAGACTGGTATGCCTTTAAATATAGATTTGACAGCAATTTTATTTCCTCCTCTTTAGTTCTTTCCTGACCGGTTCGTTCGTAAAGAGATCAATCGCTTCTCAATTTTGTGCCCAAATCGTAAATTTGGATGCGACTGGAATGATGTAATTAGCGAAGTATTTGTTCACCTTGAAAGCTGTGTCTACGAGAAGCAAGAATGCCCACACTGCAGTAAACCATTCAATCCGAGTGAGGTAAGCTCCTTTTATACTCAGGTAGTTACTATATAATTGTAGTTTACTAACTAGCATTAGTTAATTAAAATTAATTCAATGTCAACGTGAATAAAAAACATTATTTATTGCCTTATTTGTTTATTGTCATGTCTCATAATGGCTTTCTCTCATTGTTATTATTATAGTACCAGTCACATGTTGATCAATGCCCTAAGATGACTGTCACATGTCCTTTGAAAGACCATGGGTGCAAGGAAACCAAGGAAGTGAGTAGAAAATGATACTTAAAATGAAAAAAAAGATTATGTTATTTTTGTAGATGACTAGAGAGGAATGCATTGAGCATTTGTCATCAAAAAATGGTTTTTTTGATCATCTTTTAATGATAGCTATTACAATCTCTTCTCTACTAACCAGTAATCTTGTTCAAAGTGATGGTAGTGGCTCTGATTCTAAGTTTCGTTCTACTTTGCCAACAATACCAAAGAGATGTGTCTGCAGTGATGGGCCAGGTCCTAGAGGAAACGACTTGGGTTTTTTGGAAGATGGTGTAGTAGCTGAAGCAATAGTAAGAGGAGGATATGGAGAGATAGGAGGAGGAAGAGTTGACGACAAACTGATGAGTTTAGTAATGACAAAGATAACAGGAATACAAGCAGAACTAACAAAGAAGGACAGCCAAATACACACTCTACAGGATAAAGTAGCCCAACTGGAGACAACTCTATCTGCTAAGATGTCTGAGAATGAAGATAGAGACTTCCGACTTTCTTTGATGGAGAACAGTAATTTTGATGGTTCTATGGTCTGGAAGATACCTCAGTTCTCTCAGCGTATGGATGATGCCAGGACTGGAAAATACACTTCAATATTTTCTCTTCCATTCTACTCCAGTCGCTATGGTTACAAGATGTGTCTCCGCCTCTACATCCTGGGGGATGGTATTGGAAAGGGCACTCATATGTCTCTGTTCTTTGTTGTCATGAAAGGAGAGTTTGATAACATACTCCAATGGCCATTCACACACAAGGTTACCTTCAAGCTAATCAACCAGTGTGGTGCTCGTGATATTATGGATATATTCCAGCCTGATCCACTCAGCTCTTCCTTCCAGAAACCAAAATCAGACATGAATGTTGCTAGTGGATGTCCTCGTTTTGTGTCCATGAATGAGCTAATGCAAGGTGGATTCATTGTTGACGATACGATATTCATAAAGGTCAAAGTGGATACAGCAACCATGCGTCATCCATAGCATTAGGAGGAGAGAGTCTTAGCAGTTGCCTTGATTGCACTGAACTACATTATACATGACATTTTTTCACTTAATCATGATCATTTATCACTCAATCATGATCATTTATCACTCAATCATGATCATTTATCACTTAATCATGATCATTTATCACTTACATGTTGTATTATAATGAAATAAAATTCAGTTACTCTTTGATCAACAGTGGATGTGTAGATCTTGTGGTGCATCATTGCAGTGTATAGTGCATTAATTTGTACTGTGCATAGTTGGGTTACTTGACCTGCTCGTAGGTCTAAGCTTGAAGCTTTGGTACATTATATAGGATTATGAGTGATTGTAATTTTGTTATCATGATAGTGAACTTGCTACTATTATGTTATTATTTGTAGTGATGGCTGCTATCTGCAGCTACTTTGCTCTCTCCTCTGAAGCGAACATTGTCTTTGTAATGTTATTTTTGCTATTTTTCTAAATTTTACATTAAATTTTTCTAATGCCAAGATGGCCCAAGAATAATTATTATAGTTTCATTTCATGAGGGCGCGGTTGGGCGGTAACTCAACTGACGTGTCTATGTCATGGATTTGCAGGTACTTTTTCTCTTTTCTGTTGCAGTCTTTATGAAGACACTAGAGAATGTAATAGGAATACGAGACACAGGTTTTGGATCTTTTGATCTTTTTGAGATGCACAGTAACAGCTATGAGCTATCAATAGACTCCTCACCCGTTACTGAGGAACTTTTGACCAAAAGAGAAGACACCCAAACTGAAGTAGATAAGAAAACCCCATCAATTCCAACTTGTTAATCTTTCCTCTGTAGCCTATGGTTCGTGTTTGGTCTAAAACTGGCCAAGAATTTGCCTGTTTCTTGCCATCGGGCATTTCGAATGATAGAGACATGGAAATCTTAAATGATGAGAACTTCATTGATATTTCTATGCTATTGTCTCAACTTAGAAGAAACTGCATTTTATCAGTATGTACTGTGTATTATTATAATCTAACGCATTGATTTCTATATTAGAACCAAGGATGGTGGTCGTACAAGTATTGTCATGGGAGCAACATAACACAATTCCACATAGAAGGTATGGAGCCTTCATGATTAGGGTAAGCATGTATCTATTTACTTACTTTTCTCTTAGGCGGCCAAATGGTGGGAGATTTAATATCTCTTGGAGTGTTTGAAAGTGAAACGGAATGGAATGAAGAGAAGCTGCAGAAATCAATGGTGAGTTTGGACTAATAGATCACATTGAGTGCCAAAATTAACTTTATTTATATTAATAATTAGGATTCTGTTATTGTTTACTACATTATGCATAGTATGAGTGACAGTCTGTTGTATTTGTGATGGTATCTTTGTCTAGGAGAGGCAGAGGAAGAATAAGTTGATAAAAGAGCACAATGTCGCTAAGCTTTCCTCTCATAATGCACGCTATGTCAATGGAACTGCTTGTGATGTCCGTGACGTTAGGAGAACCACCATTGCTAAAGTATGTCAACAATAAATCTATTCCTTTTTTGGGGATTATAACTGTGTTTTTATGCTGTGCAAAAGTTTGAGATGTTTCAATTACAATTTTTTGCTTTTTTCTAGATCACTTGTTCGCCCTATCACGCTGATACTTCGATTGTCAATATCATTGAACATGAAACTTGCAATTATACATTTGTCATTCATGCTCCACAGCTTTGCGACCATCCTCTCTTCAGAATAGACGATATTGAGTCAACTGATGTCATCAGATGTTCTCCGATACTTTCAGATGAGCAGTACAGGAGACACACTTCAAGAAGTAAAACTGATTCTTTTGTGTTACTTAAAACTGTTATTTTTCTTAGTAGAAGCAAAGAGTGCAATGTCTGGCGTCCAAGATGCCCTCAAAAAGAATTTGGTCAAAGAACGAAAGACAAAAGAGAAAGAAGTGCCACTGATGGACATATTCCAATTATTAGCAAATTCCATTGCTGATAAAGTTACAAGTAATGGGAGAAATACAATAGATAGCGAGGATGAAGAAGGACTCAATAAAGAAACTGAAGAAATTATTGATAACTTAGTGAGTGAGACTCTGAGTAGTGTTTTTGGCAGGGGAGACAGTGATGCTGAGAAGGACAGTTCTAGTGATAATAGCTGGAAAGGAAGTGATGCTGAAAGCAAAAGTAGTGCTAGCAGAACTAGTAATAAGCAAAGAGAATTGACTGTTGGTGGAAAAGGAGAGAAAGAAGAGAGGAGTTTAAAAAGAGCACAAGAAGATGATGATGAGTCTCCTGAGAATAGAAAGCACAAGTCAAAGCCAAATATAGAGCAAGCAACCAATCAAGGAGAAGATGGAAAGAAAAGTAAAAAGGAGAAATGTAAGTGGAGAATTGCAAATTAAGTTTTACTGTATTTACATAGTCAAAGTATATCACATTAAATTAACTGATCAAAGTGCATTGCAAGAGGAAGACCTTGACAAGATTGTGGAAGATGTTGCCAAAAGTGATCCAAGGTTGAATGATGGAGATAGATCAAAAAAGATAATTGAGGTTGACCTGTCGAGCAAAAAGGGAGCATCATCATTACTGGCACAGGCAATAGAACAATACATTGTAAGCTTTTGAAGGAAGCATTGTAAAAGTAGCAATTAAAATGTTATGCATCAAGCAATTATAATTACTTCTTTGAAGGGTAAGGATGATAGCAACGATGTTAGTGAAAGGCAAATGAAGCAGCAAGAGCTGGAAGAGAACTACAGCAATACCTGGGATTCGATTGATGAAGAGAAAGATGATGAAAGATAGGAGGAATACGTACTGCATGTATATAACAGATTATATATTTTTTCAATTTTTATAAATTAACATCAAAATCTTATTATTATTCATATAAAACCCTTGATGCAAAAAGATGAAAAAATAACAAGATTTGAGAATGAAGAAAAATTCAAGTTCCCAGGAAAATTACAGAGGAATGAATAATAAATAAATAATTATGAAGAGAATGTCATTTGATATCATGTATTGTGTTAGGCAGAGGAGCATTGAAAGTCTCGGGCACACCTAATCCAAGAAGTGCAGCTGTTACCGACAACATTCCCATTACTAGCATTGACAAACCAGCACCACTCTCATCCTATACATCACATGCACTAAAAGAGGGTTGGAATATTTATAATTCTTACCAATAATATCACAACAGGAGCTATGATCCCGCCAAACCTTGCTAGTACATTACACAAGGCTATACCCAGGTTTCTATGTGCACAAAAAAAAGAAGAAAAAATAACAGACACAAAATTAATTTAATATTACCTGACATCAGTGGAATAAAGCTCTGGAGTATATGCAAATAGTACACAGAATGAAGCAGATATACTGAACTTTCCCAACAATGCCAGTGCCATTTGTAAACTACCACCAGAATTAACTAATACACAAGACAAAAATGGGCATCCTGGTGATTATAAAGAAAGGTCATTTACTTCCAGTGATTTGAACAAAGGAACAGCCAAGAGCCGCAGTACCACCCAAGGCAAGGGTAATAATATTGCTCCATTTCCTACCTAGCCTGAAGAAAAAAGTACATGTAGTACACGTATGTAGCAATGATTTTAAAGGAAACTCACTTGTCCAATATTACATATGCTACAAGATTTGATGGAACCTCCACTAGTCCAGACAAAGAGAAGCTAATGTAAAGATTACTACTGAGGCTACCAACCCCCAAAGAGAGACCATAGTAGACCATGCACACAGTGAACCAAATGAAAGCCATTATTAAAGTACGCCTGAACAAAACCCTATGACGAAAAAGGGCAATCAGACCAGCCGATGGTTGGTCTCCTGACGAAGAAGCACATTTGAGTGAGAAATCCGATGGTAGAGTTTTCTTGTTTGTACGAGCTATATCTATGAGTATTCTCCTTGCTTTGACCTCTTCTTGAATAGTAAGGAGCCAGCGAGGAGACTCTGGTATACTCCTGGATAATATTAGAATTACCATACATTAGTATTGTGTGTAATGGGTACCAGAGTTTCCCACAAAGCATGCTAAGTAAGCTATACAGCATGCCCTTCATGAGCTGACAAGCACTACAAAACACAGTACATGGCATTTGGAGCTTTTTAAAAACTCATTAAAAATCCAATTTTGATTAGAATAAGCTCAAAATTTTCATGCAACATAATTTAAGTGCATGTATATGTATTAGAAAATTTTTAAAATTCTCCCCTAGTCATTTTTGGAGAAATTCAGTCAAAGTCCTTGTTGGTCCAATTTTGGAACAATTTTAAAAAAATTCATAAAAAATTCAATTTTGATAGGAATCAACTCAAACTTTCTACGTAACATAAGTACATGTATATGCATCAGAAAAAATTATAAAAATAGTGAATTCTCTCCTAGTTGTTTTTGCCAAAATTTGGCCTGAGACCGTGTACTATAGTACAGGGACTTTGGCCTGATTTTTTAGCAGCTTTAAAAATTCATTAAAAAATCCAAATTTAATCGGAATCAGCTCAAACTTGCTATACACTATAAATACATGTATATGTATCAGATAAAATTATGAAAATGATGAATTCTCTCCTAGTCATTTTTGTCAAAATACTATGTACTCCCGTACTATAGTACAGGGTCTTTTGCGCAATTTTTAAGCAATCAACAAGAAGCTACATGAGGACTATGCCAAAATCCTGTGGGAAACCCTGATAGATACACATAAGGATGCCAAAGTATATGTATATATATATATATATATAGGCTTGAAATGATACCTGTACATGGTGAGGAAAGGAATGTACAGCAAACTGACAAATATCATCAACCTCCTCCAATCCTGTATCACATAAGCTATAAAAGAGAGGAAAACAAAACCCAGAGCAAACATCAATGAGGTCCCAACTGATACTAGTCCTCTCTGACCAGGACCTACGAGAAATAATGAATGAACATTATATAAAAATTTATTCGGTACAGAATATATTCAAGTGGACGTTTTCTTCCTCTCCTTTCTTACCAACAATTTCACTTGCTAGTACATAAAATGCCATGACTCCAGCGAACAGAAAACCAGCCACAAACCGACAGATAGCAAACAGCGTAAGGCTAGGGCTCAGTGCATTAAGCATCATCACAATGGCCCCACAGACCAAGATCATGATAGTCACTTTACGTCTCCCAATAGAGTCCGCAAGCTTTCCTAGAACAAATGCGCCGACTAGGAAACCGAAAAAGAACCCACTCTGAGTTAGGTTTATTAAATGGGAGCGACTACAAATGAGGTTCCACTACAAATTGATGTGTCCATTATATAGTGAAAGAGAGAAAAAGGAGGAGGGGAGATTATTTTTTAATCATTATAGAATTGCATGTTATTGACAAACCTCCTCAGCAATCGTGTAAAAGCCTTCTTCATACGAAGGAGTACAGTTATGAGGCTCGCCCTCAAAATAATGACATCTTTTGTCTGGACTAAAATGCAACGAAGTATTGTTGTTTCTTTCGGAGGTGCACACCCATTCGGGGCTCATCCCTATGTAAGTAATGGAGAGGATTATTGCTGGGCATATGAACTGAAAGAGGAAGAGAATCAAGAGTAACTTCTTTTGATATCTCCCAAAGTACCCGGCTTCTTTCAGTCCCTCTTCAAAATTCATTTTTCTCCAGCAGGTTACTAGGTAGTGGATAGGAGTGGTCAAAAGCATAGATATATTATAGACTACGTAACCGGGATAGGAAACAAGCTCACGTGATCCATTCAAACCAGTATCAACCGCCCGGCCAACGACCGTCATTGGATTTTGGTGGGCGTGGTCAAAAAATGGCTACTCATCGACGACATTCAAAGGAAGATTGTATTCAAGCCAATGTTGATTTCTTGTTATTTTAATGATATTTCAATACTTCGATATTTGTGTGACATGACTGTAATAAAAAATACTGATACCATTGTTATTTTGACAATATACAGTGATGTTGTTCAAATTTGTGTTAGTTGCAAATTTGCAAAACTTGATGTACCTGTTGCTCCAGCACACGGGCAAAAATGGACTAAAAAGATCATTGAAAATGTTGCCACAATCATTGTGCATGGAACTGTCATAGTTTTATTGACTGATTTGCTATGTTAGAGGAGTAATATCTAAAATACTGCTTTTGCGAACAGTCCACTGTTGTATCTGTTACAGCTTTTACACAGCAAGCAGAGGTTTCTCCTTTTGGGTGAAGATAGTTTGATGTTGTGTGCATGGAATTGGGGGGTTAGCATTTTAATGTATGCACTCCATTTGGCTGAATTACTACTTAAGACATAAATGTACAAGCCTAATCTTGTAGAGAACTTTTAGTCACGTGATGCGCTACCTAGGTAGCACTTACGAGACGCACTGGACTAAAGCTGCAGCTGCAACTTGAATTTATCACTGAAGCTCGACAATTGCAAGCTCCATTATCTTAGATCGTTATCACCGAACAAGGCTCTAAATTTATCTCTACATTACCGCATATTTCTCAAGTAAATCACTGATTGTTATTATAAAACATTTAATGCATGTACACTGCATGAATGCAGGCTTGCAATAATCCGGCAGCCCATGCATGCAACCATAGATATTATAGATATCATAGATATTATAGATGCAACTTAGTAATATTATATAATTCAATTTTAAAAATTAATATAGATAATTACTATGCCAAGAAAAAATACTTTCACTGCTAAAAAACGTCACAATGGCTCTAAGGAGTTGCAATTCAATCTTTCTTTCCCCATCTCTTCTTTTACCATGGCATCATTTAACTCCATCAACCAACTGCAAACTCGGTTAGCCAGAGTCAGTCTCCCCAATGGTTGGCTGGAACATCATGGTACTTCTCCACACAACTCCATCATATTGAGCTCACATATATATGCTGCATTAAGCTAAACTCAAGTCGGATGGCCACTGCTGTCTTATCTTTAACTGCCAAAGAGGCCCTCAGACGTCAAGAGAACAGTGAGAACTTCAGAAATCAGAAGTAAAAGTGTGAAACACAATACCACTCCATGCCTTATCACGTGCATGCAGTAGAATGATAGCCAGTTCTATTTAACGCCCCTGATTACGGACGTTGTCCGCCGGGGGAATCCTAGTTGTCCGCCGGGGGAATCCTAGTTTCCTATCCTGGTTACGTAGTCTCTAATATTTATGTCAAAACTCAGAAGAATAACTAGCCCCGCCCAAAAATAATGAAGGAAATTATAAAGAAAACAATTTTGACTAAGTCTAGTTAATCTATCTCTGTTTTGACTAAAAATTTTGGTATAATTTTTATTTACTAACTTATAGCAAAATAAGCAAATTTGTAGCCATTCTTGTTTGCTAGGTTCTAAACTCTTTCCTACTTAGTAAAATAAATGACTATTTTAAGTCCAAAATATGATTAATACACAAAATACAGGTAGTTATTGTATTGTCATCGTCAGTTATTATGCTAAACACTTGATGAGACAGCTTTCACTTTCATTTTCTTATAAAATGAGCAGAAAATTAATCTCTACTTTTTACTATCTCTTGCTATTGCTCCATATAGTGGCAAATGCCAAGAGGGTCAAACAACCTTGTTAAATGTTAGATAGAACATAAATTAAACTTTGTTGCAACCGTTAGCCATTTTTGTAATGGGTGTGGTATTATATATTAAAGCAAATGGGTGTGGCTAAAAATTATTATTGCTTATTTAATTAGCTATCCCAGCAGTTGGGTGCTCCATTCTTCACTACAACACGGATCGACTGTCACAACTCTTCTTCTTTCCTACTTTCTGTGCAGATTCCTTTGATATTTGGGCCCTTGAAGGGAAAGGCGGCCTCTCCTTGGCAGAGTGGGCTAGTTATAAATGAGACAAGAAGCATGGCCACCCAAATGGTGAGACAATGTTCACTCATCTTTGTGTGGGAGAGGACTATTTGCGGTAATATATGTACATAATTGATGGTTATCTGTGTATTTAAGACAAGAAGTAACTTTCAAGTGTATATGTACCACTGTCTCAGTCAATCAATCAGTGTTTGATTACTCATAAATGTGTTGGTAACTTTGTATTAATATCAATACATGTACATTTGTATATGCATTATATTGAGTTCTACAGTGTGCATGTGTGTGTGTGTGTATGAGGGGGAGGGATAAAGTGTTGTGCTATCTTGTTTTTGTATGTCTATGGTTTTTTATTATTATTAAGTTAGGACAACTGTAAAGTTTGTTTTTTCTTGCAGACGTAGTTTGATTTCAATTTATTGCTTTCAACCTTCTCCCTCCCTCCCCTCTCTCTCTCTCAGACTGTAGGTTCATCAATGGCCGACGAGCTAAAAGAGCTCATCGAGGTTAGTGTAAATATGAATAAACCCTCTTAGATGCACATGGCTTCTAATGTCATCATCAAGGAAGAGATATTAGCTAACAATTCAATTATTGTTAGTTGAGTTCAGTAAAGGGACTGGTTGAGCTAATGGATTTATGATTGAGTGTTCTTGGAACTACTAAACTATTCATTCCATTATGTTTAATTAATTTCATGTACAATTAAGTCCAAGCAATTTACTCCGGTGCTCCACTCATAATATTAACTTAATATTAATATAAGTACATACTAACTCCAGGTTATGTTCAGTAGCAATGAATGAATGAATGAATCTCTTGAGGTTAAATCGTGCATTTGGTAAATTGAATTATTGTGCCGTCATTATATGATAGTGATTGCCAGACAAAATAAAGCCTGCCAGGAATTATTTCCTATAGAATTCATATACGGCATTGCTTGATTAGTCTTACATAACTTGAACTAGTCTAGGGAGTTTTATTTTGTTGTTCTCTGCTAATGTGTGACTTGTAGAATGGGAAACTTACTCCAGAGGCTGCAGTAGCTTATCAACAGATGCTCAATCAGCAATCTAAAGTCCCCAATTACGACATGTACAGGACTAACAGCATATCAAAAGGAGATCAACTCTTTAACTTTCATGTCATTCGCTGGACTAAAGGAAGAAATGTCGAAAGACTTATTTTACAAGTTAGAGGGGGATAAAGAGGAGTTGTGTAGTGTTATTTCTTTTCTCTTTTAGTTTGATTTCGATACAAAAACAATCTCGTGCATACAACACGGAACTAGGACTAATAAAATTGATTTTGATGATATAACAAGCTACCAGAGTGAGGTAAGCTCATCTGTGACTAGTGATATAATGCTTGTGTGCCTCTTGCCCTTCTCTCACAGGATGGACTTAGAATGACCATTAGCTTTGGATCAAAGTCTGAATATGAGCTTGATGCTGATACTCAAGATGAAAAAAATAAAGTAAATAATCTGATGTATAATCACCACCTAAGAATATACTAAGTTTTGACAAATACGTTGGAGAATAGCCCATAAAAGTGTCTTCAAACTAGTCTTCCATTTTACATAATGTATACCTTTTTTGTAAAGATGATAAGACTCTTGGCCGAAATTCAAAGAAAGAAACAACAAACTGAACAGCAGGTCCATCCTGTAGCTGTTTATCAAGAAACTCGCGGCGTTTCTTTTGATATGGGTAATGTTTGGTAAACTCCTTT
The DNA here is from genome assembly GCF_000090795.2 of Amphimedon queenslandica. Taxonomy (NCBI): domain Eukaryota; kingdom Metazoa; phylum Porifera; class Demospongiae; order Haplosclerida; family Niphatidae; genus Amphimedon; species Amphimedon queenslandica. Next base: position 233,968 of record NW_003546311.1, on the reverse strand, counting down.
TTTATTATATGTATCTTTAGACTCTACTCAACTTTCTCTTGAAGAGGAAGCTGTCACTAGTAAAGGGATGACTAGTAGTAGCTCTGTCTCTAATGTTGTTGTCAAGGAAGGCATTTTAGAAAAAAAGGGACACTCTACTGCTTTCTTCATGTGGCCTAAGTAATAAAAGAGAAAGAGAGGGGGAGATCAAGTTTATTTTAATTAATTTTTAGACGATTTGTACGACTAACTGAAGGAGAGATGTCATATTTTAGGCCTGAAGACAGAGAAGTGAGTCGAGTCTAAATTATAAAACTCTTATGTCCTTTGCCTTCTTCTTAGAATGCTCTTAACATCCTTCCACTTAATTCAACTGTTACTAGTGTTAAAAAAGTTGGTAACATTGGGATTGACGTATTGATAGAAACTGGGAACAAATCCTACAGGTACAAGTGCCTGCCTGTATGCCTCTTGTTGATTGAATGTGGTGTTATTTTATTTTTAGTTTTCGTGTTCCTATTCCACAAGCATCAGAAAAAGAAAGAGACATCTGGTTTGATGTAAGAGAGAGAGGGAGAGGAAGAGAGAGAGATTGAGTGGTATAATGAGCTTGTTTTTCTACTGTATACTATAGGCAATCATGAGTTGTATGTATACAAGCTCATGGAAGAGAACAAAAACAAGTTAGTGGATTATAGTATACTCTAGAGTATACTATACATGTAGTACATAGCTCCATGTGTGCAATATGAAGCACAGTTGTTTGTGCAATAACTGTTGTTTCTATTGTTGTAAAGTATGTGTGTGTTGGAACTGTTCAAATGAGTTGTTGTCATTGTATTGAACAGTGTTTACATGTTTGCAAGTGGAAATATTCAAATCTACAATTACTCACTCTTTTCTCCCTTAGTGAAAGACATAAAAAGGACCAGTACTAAAACTGGTCTCTCAACATTTCGAAATCGTTTCACTCGTCAGCACACCCCAACCAGGGATCCAGACCCCTCCACTGGGAATGCTCCCTCTCCTGGGAACGCTCCCTCTCCTGATAAACCAAAGGGAAGGATCAAGAGAGCAGCAACAATAGTTCTTGGTGGCCGAGCCTCGCGGTCTTCTGTCTCTTTTGACGTCAATTCACCGCTATCTAGTAGCCCGAAGAATCAAAGCACTCAAAGTCCGAGGGTAAGGAACTCGACCTTTTTTACTGGTAGCGAGAAAGGCCTTGACATTGCTGCAATGTTTGTGCATCCGTCGCCAGGAGAGGTGGAGCCGCTGAATTTAAACGGGTTAAATTTGGGGGAGATGATGTCATTGCTCCATCATCACATCAATGAGTTGAATGCTATGGTACTCCCCATGACTACTGGTAAAGCAGAAGTGAATATGACGGTGAGTATGATAAGCTTTAAAATCTATTATTAGTCTCTTTATATTCTCAGATCAGTAGGGTAGGCAGTATAATAGCTGCTATTGAAGCCACCATTTCTAGTGATCCTCATAAATTCCCACCGACTAGAACCGCATCGGTTTCCATTCCTTCTCGACGCTCATCTCAAGACGTGACCACACCCACTAGACGCTCTTCAAAGGATACTTCCTCCAGACGCTCTTCTCAGACAGTCTCTTCCGACCCACCTGTCCCACTTGAGAACGGGATTGATAATACAAGTCACAGCACTGCTTTTAGTCCTACTCATTCTGACGCCACGCATCAAAGCACTGAAGAAGTACATACTGAACAACTATTTATTAATGATTATTCTTATTGTTATTATTATTATTATTATTATTATTGTTTGTTATGTTTGTTAGGTTTTGAGTATATCAAGTGTTAATACTGCCAGTGATGCTATCATTGCCGCTCCTCCTCTCACCGAGACTGAGTCTGATCCCATCCTACCAATTCTTGAAGACGATCCTTTGCAACAAGACGATATATCTCCCCTTCCTCCTTCCTCTCCTACTAGCGACGTCACTCCTCCTCCTCCTCTAGGAGACATCTCTCCTCCTCCTCCACTTGGTGATATTCCTATTCCTCCTCCTCCTCCTCCTCTTCCTTTCGGTGATGTTCCTCCTCCTCCTCCTCTTCCTTTTGGTGATGTTCCTCCTCCTCCTCCATTGCCGGGAGCTCCTCCTTTTGGGGCTATCCCTCCTCCTCCTCCTCTACCTGGAGGAGTTCCTCCTCCTCCTCCTCCTCTCCCTGGGGGCGTACCACCCCCGCCTGGCATGGGAGGATTTCGTAAGTCCCAATTTATAATTTTATTTATTATTACTATTATTCTCTTTTAGCAATGTCTTTTCTTCCTCCTCGAGTTCCTACGAAAACTCCAAAACAAAAAATGAAGCCTTTTCATTGGGCTCCATTACCTCCCATGAATGTGAGGACTACGAGACATTCTATTACTACTTCTTTCACTCTTTTTTTTTGTTTTTTTTTCTTCTTCTTACACTTTAGGTTGTCAAGTCCTGTTGGATGGACTTGATAAAATCAGACAAAACCAATTCGCTTGATTTGCCTAAACTTGAGACAATGTTCTGTAAGACTGAGAGAAATGAAGCACAAGTGGCAGCAAAACAAGGCAAGAGAGAGGGAGAGACAGAAACTATTGTATTATTATTTTTATTATTACAGTGGAGGCTCCGACAACTTTACTAGACCTTAACAGGGCAAGGAATATTGGTAAGATGGACAGAATTTATTATTATTATTATTATTATTATTATTATTATTATTATTATTATTATTATTGATTTTTAGGTATATTTCTTGCTGGTTTTCAAATTCATAATGACACTATTGAACGAGAACTAAACAAAATTGAAGGAGGACTAGAAACTGAACACATAGTCGCTCTGAAAAGGTATAGAGAGCAAAGAATTGAAGGATATTACTTATTGTTACGTTAGATTTCAGCCAAGCGTTGAAGATAAGGAAATGTATAAAAATTATAAAGGAGACAAGACTAGCTTACAATCTACTGACCAATTCTTAATAAAAGTAAGAAAAAATTATGGAGGAACAGGCATCATCCCTTACTCTTCTCAGCTATGCAATATTGAATTATTAGATACAAGGCTGGACCTTCTATTCACCATTACAGAATTCCCTGCGGAATTTGATAGCTTTCGACCAGTATGATGGCATATAGTAGTACATGTAGTGCGATATTTTTTTTGTTTTTTTTTTGTTATAGATACTCACTCTTGCTTGTAGTGCTTGCAAGGTATTGAACGAAAGTAAGAGTTTCATCAGTGTGATGGAGTATGTGCTTGCAATGGGTAATTATATTAATGCTAATACCAAGAAAGGTGGAGCTTATGGATTCAAACTATCATCACTAACAAAGGTGGATAATATTTAACGTGCAGTTTTTAATTCATCTCTCTTGTCCTTCTTTCTCTAGTTAATAGAGTTCAAGGCTCAGGACTCAAAGCATACACTGTTGCATTATTTAGTTGAACTTTTGCACGAGAATGACACAGAGCTGTTGTCCTTTCATGAAGAGATGGACTGCATTGTGAAAGCTGCTGATACTGAAAGTACTAATGATACACACTTTCGCTTTCAGGATTAAAATTTTTCTCTTTTTTTTTTTAGTCTCAACAAAGAGTATCCTAGCAGAATTAGAAGGTATGATGCTACTTTTTAGAAATTAACTTGTAACAATTTTCTTTTTTTTTCTATTTCTCTCTCCTAGTCAAACAGAGGCAGTTGACAAGGATAGAAAGAGATGTCAATAAGATAATGGAGCACAAGTCGCTAGCAGAATCTTGCTCTAGTCTACAAAGCGAAGTAATGAAATTTGTAAGAACTTATCGCGAGGAAATCTCAACCCTTGATGACAGAGGAAGAGAAATGACTGAAACATATAAAGCTATATTAGTAAGATAATGCCTCCTCAGTCTCTTGATGTCACTGTCTCTTTTCAGGAGAAGTTTGGCGAGCCTCCTTCGACGGATAGTGAGGATTTGTTCAGTCATGTTGCAATATTTATAAAGCAGTTCAGAAATGTGAAGAAAGAGTTATATCCTCCTCCTAAGCCATCGCCTAAAGTTCCACGACACAGGTTGAAGTGTTGAGCTTTGTGAGTCTCTTATCATTTATAACTATATTAGATCAAATGCAATGGATTCTACTGAGCCTACGTCACCCAATAAGACAAAGCAACCAGTTAGAGGACCCCAAGTGTTACCAGATGTATGTACTGCCAGCTGGTATTGTGTGGCTATGATCATTTTTAATAGGAAAAGACTCAAGAGATTTCATTATCTTCTGGGGAGAAGTCAAGCAAGTTCTCAAATTCATCAAGTTCAAGACGATCGGTTCACAAAGCAATGAGTTTTGATGTTATTGATGTAAGAGAGAGGAGAGAGGGAGGGAGGTACAAATTATTAAACATGAAATTTTTTTAGGGAGGAGCAGCTCCACCCACCGTGACTGAGATCAATGAAAGTGCTAATGAATTGGTAAGAAAGTCTAATGGGAGAGGCCCCATTCCATAAAAAATTATTTTTATTCTGATGCATACATGTGCAAATGTCATTAATTTTGAGCTAATTGCAATCAAAATTAATTTTTAATGAATTTATCAATTACCTAACATAATAATAATAATAATAATAATAATAATAATAATAATAATAATAATAATAATAACTTTTTATTGCAACTGATTCCATATTATGTTTATATTCATCCATGACACAGAGTACACTTGCCAAAATCAAGAATAGAAGAGGTGGAACAGTGAAAAAGGTCCCTCCTCCATCGAAAGATGGATTCCTAATGAAGAAAGCAAGAGAGAAGAGGCTTCTGGGCTCAGAATGGCAGAAGCGTTACTTCCAATTGGAGATGGGACAGCTTCATTTCTCAGACGGTAAAGGACAGAAGAACAAGCTAAGCGACTCTATAATACTCCAAGGGATTCCAATAGCACAGAGCATGGAGGATCCATTGATAATCGAAATACATGCTAAACCAATCCTGTATATCAAAGCATCCAGTATTGCTGAAACACAAGAATGGTACAAGACACTACTTGAGCATCAGAAATGATTTGAAGAAAAAAAATAGTACTTACATTATGGATGCTTAGTTTACAACTAGTGCAGTTTTATTGCATTTGGTGTTTGTATGTTGAAGGTATTTTATATATTTCAATCAATTATTGGGCTACAGACTTTAATTCTATTTATTTATTTTTTTGTTGCATGACAAGCACTTATATCTTATGCATTTCACGTATTTATTTTTATTATTTTAATGTGAGACATTGTTTTGTTTGTCAATTTTAATAACTATGAATAATTCAAAAGCTAGAAAATAAGGTTTTAAGCCATAGAGTATGTAATGGGCATATAAGTCACCTAATAATAATGTCACTGCAATCATAAATGCATCCTGTTATTATTATTATTATTATTATTATATAACTCAACTAATTGGAACAGATTCGTTTACACAATGATAATAATAATCATTAATATTGTTATTAGCTAAAAATAACAAAAAATTAAAGTACTTAAAGTCCGTTCAAAATAAATCAAACAGAAGGAACCTACACAAAATAAGGAGAGGATATCATAAAGAAATATTTTACTTCCCTCACGCACCATTTACTAGTTGTAGGTGGTGCCCTCTGGAGGCTGAGGCAGGCGAGCATTCTCCTTCAACGTCATTGCTCTACAGTAAAAGATAATATAAAAAATAAATAAAGGAAAATTTAAAAAGGCAAAAATAAATTTTAAAAAAGACAAAATCCAGTCACCTTTTCAAATCATTCAGTACACTTTTAATAGTGTAACTTCGCTGCCATTTACTAAGGATAGAGAAGGTTCTTCTGTCGACCTATACATTACAAGATCTCAAGTACTAGACTAGTAGCGCATCTGGTACTTACCTCTCCAGTCGGAGTCACGCCGGTGAGATGTATACGCGTGACAAATCTGACAGTAGGAGGTTCATCAGGATATTTAGGCCCAGCCTCTAGCGTTAAACTGTATATCCTATTCTCAAATGTTGTCTGAGTTACAAACAGATGTTGTATAATAGTGAAAATGAGTGTTAACCGGCTCTTACTCGTGGTGGTCCTAATATCATTCCGGTCCAGTGGGTTAAAGTCATTTCGTCATCATGAACGAGTCCCCAGCTAATGGTACCGTCTCCTCCTCCTTTCTGACCCTCTTCTAACTCTTCAAGTAGTCGAAAGTTCCTTGGGACTATGTGTTTAAAAGTGCCATACATATTAATTAAATAAATAAAAGAGAAATTAGAGAATAATGATTTCTTACCAACGTATGCACCGGCCATTTTAATTTTAACCACGCCCAACTATTATCTATGTTAACACCTACCTACACAATTGAGCCGCCTACACGTTCAACTCAAAATCCTAAGGCATAAAAAGGTCATGACAATTGGATGCAAAAGGAATTTTTGCTTTGGTTTAGAGACGAAGATGATGATATTCTTACTAGCATTAGTTGCTGCAGCCTCCTCTCTCATCTCTGCTAGTCCTGTATATTTAGAGAAAGGCAAGAACTACCTCAACAACACAAACTCAATATGGACTGACTGCAGTAATTTCAGCTATAGAATCATTGCATTACCTTAGCTATTATAATATTTGCAGGCAAGTCTTCGGACCCACTGGTCATATATTCAATAAATGTATCTCCCGTGACACTGCAAAGAGGACAACCAATCTACATCTCAGTTGTAGGATATTTAAGTAAGAAATAAAAGATTTAAGAATTAGTTGCTATTAAACTTTAACAGAGGAGCCAATCAATGATGGAGGAACAGTATCTGTGGTCCTGAGGTATGCAAATGCTATGAACATACTCCGTAAGAAGTATGATTTTTGCACTTTTATTGAGGCTGCCCAGCTCTCCTGCCCACTGGAGGATGGGAGCATATCAATGAACTACAGTGAGGAAATACCCTCTTCAGCACCACCAGTAAGAGCAGCAATGGTATTACTGCTTAAATAAAACCTTTTTATCATTTGTAGGGACAGTATAAGGGCTCAATTGTTGCTTACAGCGACAATGGTGATGAAATAACTTGTGTTACAATACAGCTGACCATATCAGCCTGATTATTATTATTACTATTATTATTATTATTGTATTTAGAACATTAATATGTAATATGGCAATTCTTGAATACTCAGAAGTTTCAAATGAGTATTTTACTTATTGTAATTACTGTTCATTGTAATTGGTCTATTCAATATTTGCAAAGGCGCAAGCAAGTCAATTATGACGTAATGATTACTAAAGCAAATAGCAACAAGAACTATGATACAACAATAAATAAGCAAAATGTCAGCAAAGAAATTAGCAACTGAAATACAAGTTTAATTGGTCACCTGGTCTTGTCCAGAGTAGATGTGTAAATCATTTCACCTAAAAGAAGAGGAAAAGGTTTCATTACCACATGAATAGCAGCCATTGTAAGAGTGACACTGTGAACACATGTAGCAATTGACATTAACAGGGAATGCCTTCAGTTCCACTCTTTTCAGCAACAGAACACATGATTAATTAGAGAACAATTGATTATAATCTCTCTGCTACCTTTCACATTAAAGAAATTGACCACCATTGATTGAGCCGTAATAGTCACAGTGTTATATGCACCATCAGAACTGCTACTTGATGTACCATAGCGATATTTAAGCGAGCCTTTTGGTACTTTGTCCTATTAAAGGCAATGGATGTGTGATCAAATGAGAGTCATTAATACTTCATGCTCAGTTGAGGAATCAATTAAATGACCAGCACCAGAGACAAAGTAATTGACAGATGATCCATCCTCTTTAATGTGTTGTATGTCATGATCATGACCACAAAAATAACTAAAGAAAAAATTTATAAAAAGAGAGAGAGAGAAAGTGAATGTGCACATTTTTTGCAGCTATTAGAGACTTACGCTGTCACATTATATTTAATCAATAAAGGTCTCAAATTTTTGACCAGTTCATCAGTAGGACCATGTTCAGCTACAGACCACACTAAAAAATAAAGAAATTAATTATTTTTGCACCATTCAACAAATATACATCTTTAACCTCACTTCTCTTACCAGGATAGTGTCCACTAACTATCAACCAGTCAGCAGTTGATTGCTTGAGTGTACTTTCAATCCAGGCCCACTGATCATCAGCAAGATTAGGAATCTCTGGGCCGCTGGGTGGCAAGGACCGTAGTTCTGGGTGCGTTACTCCAGCTAATAATACTGTATCAATGAATACCATCTGAACTGTAGTACCATTGCTGTCATTGAGCTTGAATGTCTGTGTTAATGGAAACAAGAATTAATTATTGGGTGCACAGTAAGTAGAACTTTACCTCAGTATAATACAGGTCAGGCATGTACCAGCGTGATGATTTCTGTGTATATGCAACCTGTGCACTTGCATTACCATAATGATCATGATTCCCACAGAAAACATACCAACGCTTTTGAAGAGAATCAGCAGTAAATACATCCTATAACCCAAAATATTTTTTAAAAGGTGAAAATTAATATTGCGTGGGTAGATAACTACAAGGGCGTGGCTCGCTGATTTCTGACCTCAAAAGTTTCCTTGAAGCGAGGATCATCCACACTCTTAACTCCATACGTGTAAAAGTTGTCACCCATGGCCACAGTGAAATCAGAGCTTATCTCTTGAGCTTTATCTCCCATGACTCCCGCAAGGACGTGCTCTGCGTCAGTGTAGTACGGAGGACTAGGCATTCCTCCCCAGTCTCCTATCATAAGAAAATTAAGGTCCCCATCGCCTATTTCTACTGGTTGGGCTGATAGAGAAGAAGCAACGAAGAGAGATAGAATGAGAAAGGAGAGCACAACTGCCATTGCAATAGCAGCACTAGTTTACGGAATGTTACTCTGTAATGATAATCATTTTAATCACAGTTTATCACATGCACAAAACATAAACATTAAAATTAAACATTAAAATTAAAACGTAAACATTACAAACATTAAACAGTTCTCAATGTATATTTCTGATCCGCTCCACTGTAGTATTGTAAAGTTCTCTCCCTGAATTAAAAATAGAAGTATTTTAAGCTATAAGGCAGCCAGACGTGCAGCATCTTCAACTTACCATGGTGATTGAAAAACGTGACATTCATAATCTTGTCATTAATTGTAACAACGCCAAAAGCTCCATGTTTCTCAGAGTCGCTCTTGCCATAACGATACTTCAGTGAGTTTTCAGGTACACTGTCCTATAACATATATAATACAAGTGAACTGAAATGCAACAAAACCAGTGAGTGACAGCATTTTTATTCTCTGTTGTTTAATCCTATACAATGCATAGACTTATACTTCATGCTTAGAGGATGAATCCACCTCGTGACCTGCTCCTGAGACAAAATAATTAACTGAAGAGTCGTCTTCCTTCAAGTGCTGCATGTCATGATCATGACCGGCGATATATCTATTATGATGGGAATAACAACAACAACATGCAATATGATCAGGATGATAAATTAATGGAGGAAAGAGTGAAATAATAATAGACAGCTGCAAACTTACGCAGTTACATTATATTTAATTAGTAAAGGCCTCAATTGCTTTACAAGTATATCAGTAGGACCGTGATGAGCAGCTGACCATACTAAAATTACACAAATAAATTGAAATAGTGTCACTGTTCTGGCTCAGGCTCTCTTTCTTACCAGGATAGTGTCCACTAACTATCAACCAGTCAGCAGTTGATTGCTGGAGTGTACTTTCAATCCAGGCCCACTGATCATCAGCAAGATCAGAGCTCTGTGGACCGCTGGGTGGCAAGTGTCTCAGTTTTGGGTGTGACAAGCCACAAAGAATAACAGTGTCAATGAACACAAATTGAATTGTGATATTTGAGCTACTGAGGTTGAATATCTAAATGAAAGAATGAAGGAAAATGATGTGTTGGGGTGGGTAAAATATTAGTCATCTGGTCACTGAGAAAATAAATTCCTTAAATTTTTAATTTTTGGCTGTAAATATGGCTGCATTTTGTCAAATAAAAAGAAATTGCAACGTTGATATTAAAACGGAATATTCCAAAAATAATAATTATAATTGTTGAAGTATGCAAATTACCTCAGTGTAGTAAAAACTAGGCATGTACCATCGAGCTGACTTTTGCGTGTATGCAACCTGTGCTGATGCATTACCATTGTAGTCATGATTGCCACATATAGCATACCAACGTTTCTGAAGAGAAGGAGCAGTGAACACCTCCTACAGGCAAAAGGTGTTATAATTAGATGCGGGGGCGAGCTCAAGGTTTAGATACTTGACTTACTTCAAATGTTTCGTTGAAGCGAGGATCATCCACATCCTTCACTCCATCTTCATAGAAATTGTCTCCAACTGCCAGAGTGAATTGAGAGTCAATCTTTTCAGCTTTTTCGCCCATTACTGATGCAACTTTGCTCTGTCCAACCGTGTAGTAGGGTTCATCAGACATACCGCCCCAGTCACCAATCACCAGAAAGTTAAGACTATTGCCGCTCACATCTACCACTGAATTTGCAAAAGCAAGGAAGGTAGATAGAAAAAATAGTATAGAGACCACGCAGGGCCTTGGAGTTGTAGCAGCCATGTTTAAGAATACGGATGTCTAGGTCTGGAGTCCTGAAGTGTACGGAAACCACGTGCTGCACCTCAACAAGGAGGTGTGTCTCTGTGTGAATATGGCTGACAGTGAATTGGATGATATTCGTGCCAAAAGACTGGCAGAACTTCAATCTCAGTATGGCATGAAGGTAAGAACTTAAAATATAGCCTGTTAATTGTCTACAAACAAAAAACAGCAAGAAGATCAAGAGAAAGAAGTTCAAAAGGAAAAAGAGATGATAAATGTCATGTTGACTCAAATACTTGAGCAAGATGCAAGAGCTAGACGTAAGAAACACGCCCTATTGTAACCACTACTGACTCCACATTTACCCGTAGTTAACAGTATTGGGTTGGTTAGGCCAGAGAAAGCTCAATCGATTGAAAGGATGTTAATACGAATGGCACAGATGGGACAGATACAGGGAAAGGTATTTAGTACTATTTACATTAATTGCCCAGTTGTACCCCCCCCCCATAAACCATTGCTAAGTGAGCTAAAAAGTATGTTTGGCTTATGGAGTAACTTGGCTTTTATGTATGTATCAGTCAAAATTATAATAACGGAGAATTCTCTGCCATTTTTGACAAAATATCCTGCACTATCTATAGGCAAGAGTCCATAGGGTATTTTGAGTAACTTTAAAAATTCATAAAAAATCTAAATTTTATTAGAATCAGCTCAAACTTTCTACACAACATAAGAACATGTATATGTATCAGATAAAATTATAAAAATGAAGAATTCTCTCCTAGTCATTTTTGTCGAAATTTGTCCAAAGTCCCTGTACTATAGTACAGGGACTTTGGCCTGATTTTTGAATAACTTTAAAAATTCATAAAAAATCTAAATTTGATCGGAATCAACTCAAACTTTCTACACAACATAAGAACATGTATATATATTAGATAAAGTTATAAAAATGGAAAATTCTTTCCATGTCATTTTTGACAAAATACCCTGTACCATAGTACAGGCTCTTTGACCCAATTTTTGACCAACTTTAATCCTGTGGGAAACTCCTATAATTATACTTTTTGCACATTTCAGTTAGGAGAGAGTGAGCTAGTGAAGTTGCTAGAACAAGTTAATCAACCAAAGAAGACAACTGTTAAAGTAATCATACTGTTTGCTATGTTTGGAAAGAATTTAAAATCTTTTATCTGCTCTAGTTTGATAGGAGAAAGGTGTATGACTCAGACTCTGACTAACAAAGGACAAGGGATCAGCCATAACTTTAAGACACACGTATTGGAAACTTTAATACATTTCTTCCTTTTATTGTTCAAAATGTCATGATTTAGTTGTTTTTTTAAATTTATAAAAAAATACAGTAATATTATTATGATACAAAAAAATTTAATTAGTCTTTCTTGATTCTTTTCTTCTCCTTGCTGCTCACAGCAGTAAATGACTCACCAAATTCATTCACTCTGCTCTTATCAACTGGATACAACCTGAGATAAGGAGAGACTCATATATTTAAATCTTAAAATATTACTCACCATCTCTGATAGAGGTAGACAAGAAAGACTAGATCGTCTCTGAAAACAGCAATCCTGTGTGAGGTTGGCATTGTAATGATAAAGGCAAACACGTCATCAATGAATGTATTGAATGCCTGTATAGGAAGTGAAAATGGAAAGAAGATTGAAAGAGGATCTGGTTCACATACCTTGTACATAAAAGCCCTCCAAGGTAAATGTGCAACAGATTTCAACTGAGGAAAGGATAAATAGATTATCATTCAACGAGATATGGAATACTTTATAATTGACAAATAACTGCGGGAGCATGAAGAGAAAACCAAAAGCATACACACCTAGAGAGATTATGAATCTAATGAAAAGGATGCACATTAGGGCTCTTACCATTCACAAGACTATGCACTATCCAAGAATACCAGCTATATTATAAATGATAAGAGCATGTAAATACATTATTACTGAACATTACCTCTTATAAGATAGGTAGAGTAAGCAATATACAGCACCAAGTAAGACTAATGGTATTAGTAATATTGACAAGTATTTCATTGCTTGTGAGTCATAGTTTTCAGTCACTTTCTCCTCCTCCAGTCGCTCCATAAACTATAAAATGGATCCTTCAATACACTTTCATACATAAAAACAGAATCACTTTTATTTTAGGGAAAAATCCATCATCTCTGACCAGCCGAAGCTTCAGAGTCTTCCAAACTTTCCAGTACTAAAGAAAGGCAGGAAATTAGAGTAGATAATGATACTGGTTACCTCAATTATAGCTGATATCCCAGCAGGAACAGATATCAAAAGACTTGTCTCTTCTTCCAGCAGATAAAGTACCACAACCGTGTAGCTAAAGCACCTCCACAAAACTGAGAAGAAGGAGAATTAGAAGATTAATTATGAAGTTACTGCTAACTAGTTCTTCTTGACATGCCAACGATTGTCTTTCTTCCTCTCCAGAAATTCACGTCATTTTTGAATGCCAAAAAATCAAATAATAACTAAAAAAAATTACATTAGCTAATCAGACAGCGTGCATGCATGCAAGGATTACTGACATGAAAGAAAGAGACAAAGAAAGTGAGTCCAAGCAGATAAAGATTTGCACCAAAGACAAGCTCCTTCACTGTATCCAGCTCTTTCTCAGGAAAACCTAAACAACAAAATTAAACCTGTACCAAAGCACATTTATATAGTTGTACAAACCTAGTGTATTCATTGATTTGAATGCAAACTGGAACTGTATCCAAACTCTTAACTGAGTGAGTCCAACAGGATAATAAGAGAGAGAGAGGCTCATAGTCTTATTTGAGGGGAATACTTGCTAGAGAAAAGGATATCAATTCTAATCCTATTCAAACAGGCTGACTCACAATCATGTCCCTCTTGAGTATGCGTAATTCATTATGATACAGTATTGGTAGATATGTCATTGTATAGGGGATTAACCTTAGGGGGAAAGAAACACGCAGACATAGCAAACAGACAAGCAGAGAAACACAAAATTACACGAAAGCACAGCTGCACAGCTACACATTAAGATGTACATGTAAGTACTTACTTCAATGTCTGCATGATCCATAGCTCAGGGGGTAGGAGATTACTATCAAAAGACCAATCTTCACCCACACCATACAAACCAATGACTGGTATCCAGTGAGTTACAGGATATGAAGAAGAGGGCCCATCATCTCCTATGGACTATCAAAGGAAATATTTTATAATATAAATAATGTTTTTTTTCATTCATTACTTCGTAGTCTCCTTGCAGTAAGTTAAACCTGTTTGCTGATGGGATTTTGTAGCGCGTTAAAGGAATCGAGAGAGAAGTCAGTTTGTTGGAATTAAGATGCTCTGACGGGCTCAAAGGACCAAGAAAGAGATGAAGATACAGTGAGCCATTTTGAAGTGTTGAATTAGGCAAAGTTACATTGATATTACTGAGACAAAAAGCAAGGAAATATATACATAATAATAATTATTATTTCGTACTTACATATCCCATTGCTTGTTGCGTAAAAAATTAGTTTCGTTCACCAAATGAATCCTTCCTCTTTTTCTTTTGATATCAGAAGATGTTGAGATAAAACCTAAAAACTAGAAACCAAAAAATAATTAAAATAGGCGTGGCTTTTAGTGGGCGTGGTATATGTATATTTATGTACCTCCATTTTCCTGTTCATAGGATAAGCAGGAGTGAGGCAGCGGGAAGGATGGGTACAGCTAGCCGTCACAAAATTATTGTACATTTTAAGACACCAATAGAAGAGAAGCATAAAGGACACAAGAACGATTATTTTAGTCGTAGAGCAGGTCACCATTTTGGTAAAATTATTTTCTATTTAAAAGTTTCCCGCCATTTCTAATTAAGCGAACATAAAAATCAAAAAATTAAATTCTAGCAGAGATTGTTTTTCTCTTGGAATGTTGGGAAGGATGGCCAGCTCAATGGCCAGTAAGTTTGTCCTCGTATAATTTGTTTATGGCCAATTTTTCGAATTCTAGAGATAAAAAATGGAGTCACTGAAGACAAGGCAAAAGAAGAAAATGGTGAAATTTTTCTGGAAATGTAAGATGATAAAATTAATGTGCATCAATTTTATGTTATATAATTGATAGTGTTGGTAATTCTCAAGATGGAGAATTTGACATAATAATAGGACACTTGCAAGATATTATAATTGGTAGAAATAATAGTAATAATAAGTATATACATGTACGTGTTTTGATGTCCGTTAGACGAGGAGTTTCTGGCTCTCCAGCACTCGTTTATGGATGAACATTACCATTACTTTGAAGATGTCGAAGAGAATAAGCTAATATACACGGACATACAAAAGAAATATGTATGGGCACCCTATCTCTCCTTTAACTTAATGTCATCTTTTTCTTAGACTGAGCTTGTTGAAAAACATATAGAGACTCAGTTAGAGATGAGAATACCTCATTTTGACATGACTAAATTCTTACAATTACTAGAGTAAGCTTTTTATGCAATATCACAGTCTTTATAATATCCTTCAGGTCAAAGAAGTCTGAAATTCCAGAGGAAATATTTGAAATTCTTCTCTCTTTCACTGACTTTCTGACATTTAAACAAATGTTCTTGGATTATAAAGCTGTGAGTTGATTTGTGGGCTCTCTCTCTTGCTTTATCTTTTTTTTAAGGATAAAGAGGGATTGGTTCCTGATCTTGGTGGCTTAATAATCAGTTCACCATTTGATGCTTCTAGATAAAGGAAACTGATTGATATACATGTACATACATGAATGTCTTCACTCTCTATCTCTCACTTTCTTCTCTTAAATAACACATGACATGGCAACGTGCTTCACTATTATTATTATTATTATTATTATTATTTATTGTTATATCATTTTAAAATTAAAATTGATTACAATCTCCTAGCCTTGTGTTGTCATTTTAGTTAGCCTGTGTAAAATATTATTGTCATTTTAGTTAGCGGTGGCTTTTATATTAGTACAAATTGAAATTAAAAATCTCCTAGCCTTTGGCCTTGACCCCAGTCATGTCCTCCTCTCCCCCACCTGTTGTCTCCCCTCTCATCCCTCCTTCTCTGGGGGGCAGCACCAAAACCACCCATAGTCCTTTCATTCGGTAAGAAACTGTAGCTATAATAGTATCAAGAAAAGGAGGTTATGTGTATGTAATCAAGGGATTAAACTCACAGGAATTTAGGAGTAGAAAGAAGTTGAGTCCCACCAAATTCTTGTGGATATTTGTACATTAGGAAAAAATAAAGATGTCCAACAAGTATGCCAAGGAGCAATATAGGCCAACTGTAAAATAACAGGAATGACGATAGCAGGTAGTTATAGAAAAGAATTTTAACTCTAATCAATTTTGTGATGCTTCTTATGTTGTGTATTAAATTTAAACTGAATCTGATCAAAATTAAAATTATTAAAAATTACTTTGCTCCTAATATGAAGAAAAACAGAAACAATATCCAAGGAAAATACATTGCCTGTATAAAAAGAAAATAATACTCATCATCAATTACTATTCATTATTATTCATTTTAGCTTACTCTAACTTGTATACCGAACCAGAAGCGGACAATAGTGTCTTTATTGATCTGACACCAAACGTACAACACTGAGAATATTAGTGCCGGACTCATGATGTATAAATCAAAAAATAACCCTGCAATCTAGTGCATAGCTAAGACACTATAACAGCTTTACAATAAACTAATTAATAGTACTGGTAATCTACAAGTAATCAGTTATGTGGGTGGATACATCAATACATATTGCATTAAAAAGTATCATAAAGATATAATCTGCTGGTCTACCTGTAAAATGACCTGCAAGGAGGATAAAGAGAGAGAGGGGGGGGGGATAAGTAATAATTATGATAAACATTATTAACCTTCTTCAAGAAGTCGGGAGTAATTGTATAAAAAGAATAACATCATTAGCCAATTGAAGTTAACCGGATGCCACAGGAGAGATGTGACTAATCGCCATATCTTAAAACGATAAACAAAATTTAATTTTAATACTTCAGTTTGTATGCATAATTAATTATAAAGGGAGTGGCTTTGTACCTGGAATTCATAGATCGTTTTTCCTGAGATCAATATTAGATTGACCGGATTTATGAGTCCAAGTCGAGTCGTTAGAGGTACAATGAAGAAGGAGAAGAACCAGTACCGTGTCACTTTGGGAATACTACTAATCCATGTACCTATGTCACCGTCCATTTTTCTTTGTTTACCTGTACGATATAGATAATTAAATGGGCGTGGTTAGTCTGTGCTGATGATTTGCAATCTGATTGGTCCGTTTTCGCGGGAGCTGTCTCTGGTAAACGCATCTCTTTAGCGTGGAGACAGAGAGGCTAGTTGCTGTAGCTGTCATGCCGGCTGCTAGTCAGTTCCCTACATTTGAAGAGTTCAGGAAACTACTTGCAGAAGACTGTTGTTTCAAAGACCATTTCAATACTTTTCTTCAGCTACCAGTTAGTGCCTTTGTTGTGCAGCACAGTTGTACTGCTAAGAGATCATAGAGATTTTAAATTATTTTTGCAGATATTTTCAAGACGCTTTCGTTATTCTAGTGTCTCTAAATACTTTGATATTTGTCCTTATCCATCAGCAAACTTTCAAGTTAGTCATTAGTGAAATTTTAATTTTAGTAGTCAGTGATAATTATAATAATTATTAATGATTGCAAAATAGAAAGTTGATCATCATAATGTATGGCAATGGGTATACAGTCACAGACTGCCTCTCTTTTGGAAATCAGAGCTATTCTATGGATACAGGCTTTGCTATGAATTGACAAACAGCAAGCCATTAACAACCAGTAAGCATAAGTTAATGCAAAATCCCGGCTTGCCCATTATTGTGAATTATTTTTTGTAGGTAATAGACATGCCCCAGCCCAGCCTTGCACAGCCAAAGAATTGCAAAAATTTATACTCTTTCTTCGCTTCAGTCCTGGTGAAGCGTACTGTCTGCTTTGGTTTAGCATGGAGAGGCTCAAATTCATGGAAACGGCTTCTCAGCAGAAACAGCTAGTGGCACAATTGAAGGATCTTTTCCTCATAAATGGAGCTCCCTTTCAGCTTGAACTCAACCTGCGTAAGGATATTCTCTTTGCAACTTGTGAGGCCTCAACACTTAAGGAGGAAATAGCAAATATTTTGAAGTGGCAGGATGACTTATTTGCTCTCCTTAAGACATACTGGTATGAACAGTATCTCATAATTCAATCAGCCATGACTGCAGTCGAAAAGAAAAACGAAGAAGACAATGATAGCGATAGTGCTTCAGAAACAGAGGATGAGCTGAATGAGCTGCAAGAAGGAACTATGATAGACCATGGGGACGAGTCTGTTGAGATAACAGTCCCTGGGCAAGAAGTAGAAAGAAAGCTGCTGTCAGCTGAAGCAGGAAAGGGTCAAGGCAAAGCACCAAAATCAAAGAAAAAGAAAAAGAAAGAGAAAGTTAAGCCTCTCATTAGTCAGAGCACACAGAATTTGTTTTCAGCTTCGGTAGAAGCCGGCAAAGAACCTGCCAAAGAGCAAAAGCAAGGAAGTTTGAAGTTCATGCCATTCATACAGGCATCAATCCGTAGCAATTTCTCAGCCGGGAATCCAATGATGCATTTCTTTACAAGAATGAGAGATGAAGAGAGAACGCAAGCAAGAAACTTTCTTTTGTTCTGGCAATCAACCGAGCTGATTCTGACAAGAGATGAGATGAAGCGTTGGTATAATGGAGTCAGCAAAATAGACACAGACACAATTTGCCCTTATCTTAGCCTCTTTTCAACTTATCCATTAGCTGCAGATCTAGAATCACTCCTAGAGCTTTACATTGATGATAACTCTGATTTCTTTGTTGATCTTCCATCAGAAATGCAGCGACAACTGCACATCATGCTACCCAAAGGACTGGGACATTCCCTGCTACTAGAAGTACAAGATTATACTTGTAAAGTAAGGTTGCATGTGCATGTGGTGTGAGCTTATTGATTACCTTTATAGAAATTTGAGCAATATTGGATCAGATACATGATGCATGATAACAGTTCTTTTCATGTTTCATGTGTAAGTTTAAATTAATATCATTTATGAATCATGGTAGTGTGTCCATTCAGGTTACTAGGAGGGAACTTGGTCACCTTGCTGAGGCTATACAAAGAGAGCAATCACAACTGTTTAGAGAATCACAATCAATCAAGGAAGTCTTGCCTTTGACTTTTGACACTGCTGATACTCACAGCATCAGGAAAATATGGAGGGCTGTTGAATACACAGAGCTACTTGAAAACCCTGGTAAATAGTGGTAATAGTACAATGAATTATTGTTGGATTAGTTTGAATGCAAGTTTGTCAACGTTATAATTATTATAGGTCTTTTGCAACTTCCATCTCGTCTCTCAATGCAAATATATACACAGCCAGTTCCAATGGGAGAAAGACCTTCATCCGCAAACAAGCGAAACCTTCCTCGTTTTAAGGACAGAGGTAGCAGTCGTGTTCCAACTCCAGGAGACATAGGCCCAATAACATACAGAGGACTGACCCTGACCCCAATGGTCACAACTATACAGACATCAACTTATAGGTCAGCTAGGAGGCACACTAAGAAAACAGTGTATTGCAGCAAACCAGCAATAGTGACTGATGTACTTGGCAAAAAACCTCCAGTACCAGAGTAAGCTCAAATTAAAATTAATTTTTAAAATTGCCTTGCATTATTGCAGGAGTTTTCAAAGTATGTTAAAGAGTATGGCTCACTTGGAGTGCTTCTATCATTTCCTGTGTTCCCTCGGGATTGGAGTTGAGGTGAATATTGTATTTTGGCTAGCAGTTGAGGACATGAAAGACGTGATTGGAGACACTAGACTATGCAATACTAAAATACGAAGGATAATGAGACGATTTTTTAAGGAAACACTTGATATGAGTAAGTTTTTTCATAAAACTACCAAAATTTTTAATTGTTTTAACTATAAAGGTACATATTGTCAAGATAGCTCAGTGCTTGAAGTTTCAGCAACAGATTTTCCAACACCTTTTCAATTAATGGATGCTCAAGAAGGAGTTGCTAAACTATTAGAATCAAAATGGTACAATATTAGTATTTACAAATGTAAATGTATGTACAGTGTACATGTATTATTGGCTTGTTTTTTAAAAATGCTCATAACTCAAAAATTTTTTATCGGAATCAGCTCAAACTTTCTACAAAGCATAAGGACATTGATATGTATCAGAAAATGTAATAAAAATTGAGGGTGATTTCGGAGCCATTTTTTGGAAAAAACCATGGGCTATAGCCTTGGGTATTTTTCAAAAATTAGCCCGTTTTTTAAAAATGGTCATAACTTGAAAATTTTTTATCGGAATTGACTCAAACTTTCTACACAACATAAGGACATCAATATGTATCAAAAAATGTAATAAAAATTGAGGGTGATTTCGGAGCCATTTTTTTGGAAAAAACCATGGGCTATTATAGCCTTGGATATTTTTCAAAAATTGGCCCGTTTTTAAAAATGGTCATAACTTGAAAATTTTTCATCGGAATCAGCTCAAACTTTCTACAAAGCATAAGGACATCAATATGTATCAGAAAATGTAATAAAAATTGGGGGTGATTTTGGAGCCATTTTTTAGAAAAAACCATGGGCTATAGCCTTGGGTATTTTTCAAAAATTGACCCATTTATAAAAATGGCCATAACTTGAAAAATTAAGCTCGAAATCGACTCAAACTTTCTACACAGTATAAGGACATCAATATGTATTAGAAAATGTAATAAAAATTTGAGGTAATTTTGGAACCATTAATTTTTTGGAAAAACCATGGACTTTTTTGCTTTTCTATTAATATAAATTTATTGCAACAGGTTTCCGGAGTATATTAAGTTTTTGTTGGAAGAATTTGGCAATGAAGAGAACAGCAGCAGATCAGGCAGAGGTAAATCATCAAAACTTAAAGGAGATGATTCAAAGACTAATGTAAAAGCTAGAGCCACAAAGAATCAAACAGTGAGAAAAATAAATAAAAAAATTGAAGCATATTGAAACCATTAAATTTTCAGAAAGCAATGTGGCATGTGTTTGTAAGGACAGTGGTTGGATTTAGACGAGGTCTAATGGAAGCGAAGACACTGAGTCTATTCAAAAAATTCCTAACAATTGAAGTATTGAACGGTGACATGTCTGGAAAAGGAAAGAAACTGATTGGACGCCGAGTTGTAAATGTTACTAAACTATTGAGTGACCTTAGCTTCTGGGCTGAAGTGGAAAGGTACATATATGTAGAGTGCATGATACAAGATTTTATTGCATCAATCATGGTAGGTTTAAAGATATTGCAGACGTTATTAATGCTGCGAAAGACAGCGGGAATTATACACCAGAAGATGAAATTATGATACACAAGAAAGCACACGCAATTGTAAACTGCTACATAGATTCTAGCGTACCACCCAGAGTACAGGTATGCTATGAAAATACTGATTAATATGTAATTGGAATTACCCTCTTACTCTCTGCTTATAGATCAACATAACAAATGAGATAGTTACAGAGATACTAGACAACTTAAATCAAGGGACAGTAGGACGTGGTCTGTTCCACAAAGCTGCCCTTCATATTTTTGCTATTCTCATTATGTACTGGAAAAGGTAGTTTCAGAGAAAGCAAAACTGTCAAATTTTAATCAATAATAATTATTTGCATTTTTTAGGTTTTTGTTGTGGCGTTGGGCACCTAAAACGCATTCAACAACGTCAATGCATTCACTTGATTCTAATAGTCGTTGGTCTGGCCTTAACGCTAATCTTGACTCCTATGATAGTCAAATGATGCTTGGTACGTACATACATTCAGTACATCTTGATGAATATTATTATACACGAACATTTATTTCCTTCTCTTTAGACGGCTGCATTCTTTCCTTCTCCCTCAAAACAGGTCTGCGGCTAGTCAGACCGATTTCAATGCATAAGCCGATACCAGTTCCCATGCCGTCCTTCAACAGGATGCTCACAAAGTCCACAATAGTACGATTGAAAGACTCAGCAAAGGCCTCAAGAATGAACAGAAGATCAACCCGAGATATTATTAACGTTCACTGACTCTTACTAATCATAACTATTAACAAGAGTATTATGTGCTCTTGCTTTTAACTGGATAGGATAATAATTAATTAAAATTACCAATTTCAATTCTCTAATTAGATAATGTCATTGTTGCTGATGCCTACTTGAAAAGTTTGAATTTTAGGCAAAAAATGTTCAAACTTAAATTTGTAAAAAGTGAAAATGTAAAAGTACAAAGAGAAAACGAATGAAGAAGAGGAGAATGAGACACCACTAACTGCTTGACATAACCTCAACATATCTGAGTGCTGTATCAAAGGTTGTAAGACAAAATCCTTCCTCACCCATTAAATAACTAAACAAAAGAAAAAAAGAACAAATAAAAACTCTCCCTGTAATAAAATAATCTTCTCTCTCTCTTTAAAGCCCAACATACACGGGGCAACATGTTGAATGCAACATCAAGCAACATGTTGCACACTATTGAACAAAAGGAGAAACATGTTGCTTGCTATTTTTATAATAATAATTATTATGAATAAAAGGCTGAAGTTATTATTGCATTCCTTATGTGTTGCCTAGTTACCTTTGATGTTTTGAAGCAACATGCTGCTTGAAGTTGAAATTTTTCAACTTGAAGCAACATGTTGCTTGGATGTTGCATGCAACAAATTTGCTATCACACACGAGGCAACATGTTGAATACAACATGTTGCCCTGTGTATGTTGGGCTTAAGTTACTTTTCATCAACAAATTCTTGTAGCATGGCAGATTCTGAGACTAACTGAGGCATACCAGAGCGAATGATGATGTAAGTCATTATGGGCAATAGGTCATCTACACCTCTGGGGGACAGGGAGGAATGGAAGAAGAAATCAAAAGTTTTATATAATTCTACTAGGTAATCCTTACACAGAAATGTCTTCCTTGTTTATCTCTTTTTCTGAGCAAGAGGAAGAAGAGGAAGAGAAAGAAAAGTGTCCGGTGAAATAATAATCATCAATAGTTTGAACGATGACTTTAGAGAGAGTCACTAGACAATCCAACTTGAGGGAGGGGCACTGTAACCGTGGCAACGACTTTAGCTGCTCAATTGCCGCCAAATAAGGAGGCATGGCCTAACAACAACAACAACAACAACAACAACAACAACAATAATAATAATACATGTAATAATAACAATAAACAATTTTAAAATCTTGACCTGGTCATTAAGCCAGTACTTCTTCCTCACTGCTATGTCTTTAGGAGTTGAGTTGACATGCTTCATCATATTAACAGCAACTGAACACTCTTTGGCATATTTAGAACACCTACAAGTACAGTACTCATGTTTAAAACAACAAACAATAATAATAATAATAATAATGTACATTCCACACTACTGCAATACATAATAGTATTAGCACACTTATCATAATAGTGATTTCAAATAGTATTTGCTTGGCAAACCAACCAGATGTTGGTTGTATGTAATCAATTAAAATTACACGTACCATTGAGATTAAAGAATGCATATACCTGTACATTGGCATATACTATGATATTCAAGACTGTAAAACTGACCTGTATAGTGAAGTGAGCATTGGGAGTATAGCTGGAAAGAAAAGCGACTCGATTGCAGTTTTGCATATATCGTAATTATCCCTACTGCTTAATGAAGTGTATATAGATACAAATGAAGTTATGATCTTCTCTGAGAGAGAGAGAAAGAGAGAGAGAGAGAGAGTGAGTGAGAGAGAGAGAGAGAGAGAGAAGTAGGTGCATGAGTATGGTGTGTACTTACTCAAAGCACTGTGAATTAGTTTGACAGTTTCTTCAAGGAGTCCCTCAAACTTTAAAGCAAGGGACTCTATCTTGTCTTTGTCACCGAATAATGGAGTACAGGATAATGGTAACAATGATGGAAATATCACTTCATCCTCCTCCTCTGTCTCCTCATCTCTTCCTCTCTCTGACTTCATTGTACTGAGTCCTTCTTCATCTTGATTTGCTTTCAACGTCTCAAACTCATCATCATCATCATCATCATCATCATCTTGCCTTATTGTTTTGAAGTCAGGCATAGTTTTTAAGTCCTCATCTTCAACTCTTTCCTCAATCTCCTCTGCATTACTGCTGCTTCCAGTGGAGGAAGGTGACATCACTGGGGATGTGTTTTCAAAATGTCCGGGAGCCTGGGTTCTGACTTGAGCCAATTTAATGTCCTCTGGAGCAGAAACTGAGTGAGGTCTGCTATGGACTTTAGGTGACTCTCTTTGCTCATGCAGCGAAGAAGACGGAGAAGGATCTGTACAATCTTGAGAGAAAGAGGCTCATTAGTATAAGTGAATATTCACAAGAGCTATATACCTTTTTGAATTTGAGTTATGTTTAATTTAGGTAAGTCAGTGCAACCGGATCTCTCAATCTCCCTCACAACTGGCTGCAGTATTTGGATGATGTTGTACTGAGACTCGCCAAATAGCCTACGGAGAGGGTGATCTGTTGTACTGAGAAAAGAGAACAATTGAAATAGAAAATCTGTTAATTGTATACTTTAAAACTTCATGAATTAAATTCACAACTAAATTGGTCGTATTGTCACAATTATCAGATGAAAGAGCTTGTTTCAATCCATTAAATTTAGCCTTTAAGAAAAAGAATGAACGAGTAAGAGAAATCAAAGCACTTGCTTTTCCATTTTCAAACTGAATCACTTCTTCTCGTAGTTGTTCTGCAGTCAATGAATCAATTGATCTCACTTTTAGTCTAATAAATAAAATTTAATGGCAATAATTTAATTGAAAAAAAAATTATTACTTTTGAGCCTCTTCTTGAAGACGAATTTCTCTCTGTCTCAATTTATTTGCCATCTAAATCAAAGTTAAAGATTAAACTCTGACTAGTGAAATAATAACAATAATGATAGATCTGTGCATAAATTAAGACAAGATGGATACAGATTTCTCTGTCTGCCTTGCTAGACTCAAGTTTTCCTCTAACCTCCTGAGGTAATTCAAACTCTATTAAAGGAAAGAGAGAGAGAGACATAATAGCAACAAAAGTATGCAAGTACATGTATATACCAGATTCTGGCTTCCTCTTATGCTCATGTTAGGATTATTCCTAAGTGCAGTTTGATACTGGACCATCAAATGCATGTTTTCTCTTCTGGCAGCTTCCATAGGAGATATCGTATGCAATGCCCTGAGAGAGAGAGAGAGACAGAGAGACAGAGAGAGACAGAGACAGAGAGAAAGAGAGAGGAATGAAAACATTTTAAAAGATTAAAACTGGCAATATTTACTTAACAGTTGGAGGTTTTTTTTGTCCCACACTTGATGATCTTGGTGCATTAGGATGTGTACCACTGGGGCCCGTATTGAGTCCCTATGGCATAAAAGAATAACATAACACGTTCATCAGTTAACATATACCAGGCTTCAATTTAATTGTGGCAGTATAATTACAGTTTAAAATAAATTACATCCTTTTATAAACAATCACTGTTGATAGAAGTGTACTGTAGATATATACTTACAAATGAGTTTGATCGAAGTGGTCCTCCCCCTCCCCTTCCTCTTCCTGTACCTCTACCACATCCACTAGCAACTGGAGACTCCCTTCCTGGTAGAGTAGGGGATGGAACTGGAACAGAGGGCAATGACACAGAGCTGAGAAGAGGTGGCTTCCCTTTTAATCGTCTGTTCTCCTTGACTGATGTATTGTACAGTGCCTCTGCTTGTTCGAGACAATGCTTTGCCATTGTGAATAGTTGTAAGGTTTTCTGAGGAGAAAGAGAAGCTAGAAGAAGAGAACAGACACTTTATTACAAAAACAAATATATCACGTGTTATTTTAAACAAATATATACTAGTAGTACTTTTAGTTTGGGTGTTTTCAATTATCAATAAGGGGAACATAGAAGCCACTGCATAGCAAGAGTTGACAAATAGCTAATTGTAGCTATGACTTCGATGCATGTATCTACAATAGTTACTATTAAAGAATCAGTTCTGAAACACTCCCCATTTTATATTCATTTTCATTAATGCCCTTGTATGCTATGTAAAAAGTTTGAGCTGATTCTGACGACAAATTCCTACGTTATGATATGTAGACTAACAAGAATTCTGTATCTGTATCTGCTGCTGCAGGAGCACTGATATGTACTGCACCGCTGAGAGGTATCTCTGGTGAGCCTCCTGAAGGATTACAAGCCATGATTAGGCCAATAACCTTTACTAGGTTCCTTACCAGTTCATTCTTAGCTCCATCCTCTTCCTGGGCTTGCTTGATAGTTTGAAAAATGACCCCGAGTGGACTTTGCTGCTGCTGACCGGCAGCCATGTTTTCCTCGAGTTAATATACGGGGATGACAAATACGGATTCCTTTGGGTTTCTTTAGTTTTAAAGTATACAGAGATATACTAGTTATCATTTTTAAGGAGAATAACAAAAACTTCAAAAAATAAAGATGACTGAGAGAGAGAGAGAGATAAAGAGAGTATGAGCGTATGTATGTAACAGAGTTTCTTCTGCTTTTATTTCACATAAGTATTGAACTAGTAGCGTCGTCTTGGACTCCTAGAGCTCCTACGAGGAGAGCGGGATCGTCTAGGCGATCGTGATCTCGAGTGACGCCGTCTCCTGTCTCTCTCCTCTCTGTTTCTTTTCTCTCTTCTCTCGGCAGCCTCTTCCTCTAACTCCTTCCTTCTCTCTTCTCTTCGTTTCTCTCTTTCCATCTCCCTCTCTTTTCTTTCAGCCTCATTACGATCAATCTAAAATAGAAAAAATAAAACAAGTTAAGCAGACAATGATTATAATAAAATTCAAAGACACTAAAAATATTATTCATAAGCAAGCCTGTCAATTCCAACCAGCAAAATAAACTGCAGACTATACTAAAAAATGGGCAACAAGAATTCAACTAATGATGATTCAAAGGATAGAGTTGGAGATCTTTCTCATGCAGTAGATGAAAAAGATCTCAAACCAGGAGATCACATCTACTGCTATTCAGCATTTTTCTATAGGCATCCCAAGCATGGCATATACATAGGAGAAGACAACTATGAAGTGATACACTTTGCTACCAGTGGGATAAGAGAGACCATAACTGATTGGATACACTGGTATCAACACACCAGAGTCAGATCGTGTAGCCTCAAAGAGTTTTTAAATGGCAGTACTTTAAGACTAGTGTCATATGATGATAGCCAGGCTCCAGCATCAGATCATACCAGACACAAGGAGAAAGCAGTGCCCCTTGAAGAGACAGTGATGACAGCAAAACATTATGAAAAGAATCCAAAGTTATGGGGGCAATATGATGAAAAAAAAGAACAATGACGAGACATTTGCCTTTTATTGCAAGACAGGGAAAGTCCTATTTCTGAGGCCAACTAATGAAAACACGGCATAATTTTGAACATATGTACATGTAATTGCAAAACTACATGTATTTTGAATTTATGCTACAGCTATTATTAATAAGAAACAAATAACTGACCTCTTCTTTTGATAAAGGCATCCAATATAAAGGTGGTGTGGTCTTAGTCTTACGAAAAAGATCATCTAACATCCGAGTCGGTTTCTCGTCTGCTTTTTGAGGAGCCTTAACTTCTGAAGGACAAAATTTTTTAAAAAGAATTAATTGAAGTACAACAGTACAAACTAACCTTCCTTTTTATTCTCTGTGACAATAATTTGCTTTTTGTCACTTCTAACTTTGTTTGCTTCTTTGATTTTCTTCTCAGCACTTCTTTCAGCCCCAGCAGCAGCAGGAGGAGGAGGAGCTGGAGTAACACCAGCAGCAGGAGGAGCAGGTGGTGTTGGAGACCTTGAATCAATGACAAGACAGCCCTCACTAACCTGAGCTACCTGGAAAAAAAGAGGAGGGGAAAAAGACACAGTAAATAAAGCAGGTGCTTCTACTTTACCTCTTGATTGCTGAGAAAATCAACTTTCAAGTGCTGAGGGTTAATGGAGGGCCATTTCAGCCCATGCATTCTGGCCCTGGCAGCAACAGCTGTTTCTGTGGATGTGAACTAGGAGGAGAAATGAAGCATTTAATATCATGGATATGAATCCTGTTTTTTTTGCTCACAATTGCAATGCAGTGTGATTTTATTTTGTTAGTCCAGAAACCTCCTTCAATCATTGGGCCGTCTTCCTGGAGGAAATCCTTCAGCTGTAGCAAAGTGAAGGGTCTCTTGAGGTTTTCAACATGGAGGATACGAGACGGAGGATTGCGAGGAGGACTCGGAGAATGAATCTTAACTGCAAAATAAAAAAATAATCAAAATATTGCACAAACTGATAAATATACATGTACATGTATTGCAGAAACCAATAGTAATGGAACCTGTTCACATTATGTGAATTTCAGTGCAATGTGAACAGTGAACACAAGAGGTGCTCCAATAGCATGTCTTACTTATTTCTTTCTTCTTTGGTTCCTCAAAGATCTTTATCTCCGTCCCTTTCTTAGACTCCATTAGTTCTCTCCTAGCACGCCCTATCTCTCTCTTCTGGAGCTCCTTCTCTCTCTCCTTCTCTTGCCATTCCTTCTCATACTCATCAATAAGTGAACTAATAAGAAAAATAACAATAATATAATAACCTCTTTTTGAAAGTTTCTCAAAAATTCCCTCAAATATCACTAAGAGAGAATTCTCCATTTTAATAATTTTTCCTGATACATATACATGTTCTAATGTTGAATATGAAGTTTGAACAGATTCTAATCAAAATTGGATTTTAAAAAGTTTTTAAAGCTGCTTAAAAAATTGCATGTACCATAAAGACCACCATAGCTCAATATGATCAGTTCATAAAGTGTGCTAGCTGTTGGGTTTGCTTATAGACATGCACCTAACCTTTCTTCCTTTCCAAGGTCAACAATATCTTCATCATCTTGTTTGTCTCCTCCTCTTTCATCGTCTCCCTCCCTCCCTGTCACCCCAACCTCCATATCTTCACTGGGCTCCCCTTGAGGTTGCTGTGGAGCAGTAGGTGAGGAGATATTAACATCAATTCCCTCTCCTTCCTCTCCGGTGATCATCAGTTCTATCGAAGTTGATTCGGCCGTTACTTCTTCTTTTACTTCCTCTGGAATAATTGTCTAAAAATTAAAATACAAATGGAGAGAATCACTTGATGCTAGTAATTAAATATTACAGGGTCACACTTGAGTACAGATTCTTGTGCTAACTAACTGCTAATTTATATTCCTTTTAATGCATTATTCTCTTATTTATAATAATGCATTATTCTTTCTTAATTCCTATACCTCTAGTGTCTCAGAGCTGATTGGTGGTTGAGTAGTGGTTGGTGTTTGACTTGTGCTAGAGCCCCACCTTCTCCGTCTCTCCGGTAACTCTAAGAGGTTGAAAATAATAGCTACCAGCCAGAGGTTTATTTAAACTTACTTTTTGGTGGTGAGGTCGATATTCGCCTCCTTTTGGAGCTCTGAAAACAACATAGATAACAATAAAAATAATTATTATCATACTTACATCAATAATAGTCTTTTTTTCAGCTTCATTATCCTCAGTAACTGAGCTTTGTCTTTTTCTACTAGACATATCACTACTATCGTTACTGGCCACACCTACTGACCCCTCCCTTTTCTCGGCCGGACTAAGAGAGGCTCCAGCGTCTTGAGGTTCTTTCTGTGTGGAAGGAAAGTCAGAGAGTTCCTCATCGTTAAGATCAGTAGAGACTACAAGATCAACTTGTTCAGAAGCTTCATGGTTATTCTCACCTACCAAACTCACCATACCTATTCCACCTCCCTCTTCTTCTTTCTCTCCTTCTTTGCCACTCACATTCCCTCCTTCATTACTTTCCTCTAAATCCCCAGTAGTAATGGTCTCTCCAGTATCAATAGCCTCTTCAATGTCTCCAGTGTTCATGGTTTCCTCTGTGTCTTCTCCTTTATTATTAATTGTGTCTTCTCCAGTGGCAATGGTTTCCCCAGTATTAATAATATCTCCTCTGTCTCCAGTTATTATGGTGTCTTCTTTATTCTCAGTGTTAATGTCCTTCTCTTCATGTACTGCTTCGGTTCCACCATTATTCTCTTCTTCTGGTAATATTTCTTTCTCTTTTTCTTCTTCTTTAATCTCGTCTCCTCCTCCTCCTTCCTTCTCTTCCTCAATTGTTGGCTCTTTCTCTTTTATTTCTTCCTCCATACTCTCATCTTTGCCAAATGTTTTAGTCTCCAACAAGACCACTCCCACTTCTTCGGTGGCGTGAGACAAGGTAGGCGTGGCTGGTCCAGAAAGAGGTGCGGTTTCATCAGCACGAAATGACTGCTCGTCGACTGCAAAGCTAATTTCGTCTCTATTAGGAGAGGGAGGCTCCACAGCTATACTGTTTACTTCGCTCTCCGACTCTCTGCCATCTCCCCCATATAAAGGGGATCCTATTGATGCTATGAATGCTTTACTAGGCGTGGCCGTTAGAGGAGTATCAGCTCCTGATTGACTGGCAGTAGGAGGAGCGGCTACCGATATTGAAGGAATGGTGGGTGGAGTTCCAGCGTCTTTAGCGGTAGGGGAGACTACAGTGGGGGAGACGTGAGGTGGCATTGCAGCATCAAGTGGTTCTGTGACTGAAGAAGTTTTAAGTTTTTGTGCATTTGGTTCGTTTTCATTTTCATTTAGTTTTTCCTTTCCCTCTGCCATCTTCTCCTCCTCTTCTCTCTCTCCATTGCTCTGCTCTACGGTGATGCTAGGCTGATCTGACGAGGACTTTCTAGAGCGATCTATAGATACGATTAAAGATTCTTCGTCGTTTGCAAAAGCCCCTCCCCCATCATCGCTAGTGCTGTTGTTACCAGCTAGTTGATTGATAACTGCTGATGCAGCTCGTATTGTGGCTTCATCATTCCCTTCAGAGCTAGTTTCACTATTCTCTTCTTCATATAGCGCCTACCAATAAAACAAGACAATTATTATTAAAGATGGCTACCCAGGTTTATTATTGTCTATTTTGGTATAAGTATTGCTTTTCATTACTTGTTCTAGTCTGTTTTGTAGCGTTTTCTTCTTTCCCCTGCAATTGAGTCCTCTTTTCTTCAACTCTGAGGTAAGTTCCGCCACAGTCATTGATGATACATATGCCTTGGACGCCATTTTGTTTTAAGTAACACGTGCAAGAGATCACGTGATTTTTTTAAATTACAGGGCTGAGCTAAAAGGCGTGGTTTCGGTACAAATCATCACGTGACCTGCACACGCATTCCCACGTGTCCTGTTAGAATTATCACGTGATCTTGCCTCCAAATCCCGCCATTTGTTTATAAGAACTAAGAATTTCTCTTCTCTCTTCATGTGTCTCTTTCTTTAATTCTTTTTTATAAAATGGTAGATCCAACCAGTAAAGGAGAGATAACTCTTCAAGGTCACTCGCTGCTCGACATAGGAACGCCAAAGGCTTTTTCCACAGCAATAAAAGAGCCTCCACTCCCCTCTCTCTCTCCCTCCTCTCATCATGGTGGCCACAGTGCTGGTACTCATCCTACTGGAAGTGATGGAGGATCTTTCCTGAGTGAACCAACATTGCCACCTAATACCAGGTTCTTGTATTTATAATTATTTTATTTAATTACAAAATTTTTGATTTTTTTACAGAGACAGTAATGGAGACATAAGTGGAAGGTTATCACAAGATATTGATGGTAAATATTATATTTATCTAAAAATACATGTGATTTCTTTTTTTCAGCTAATTCTTTGAAGTTTCTTAATTCTCCGCAATCCGTTGCTCCTTCTACCGTCACTACTCTTCCTCATCCTTCTGCAGCCTCTTCAATGGCGGGAGGAGTTAGTGACTTTAATCTTCATTATTCGGCCACCTCTCAATCCTTAAACTCTAAGGAAGACAATGAATCAATTAATGAGGGTAAGCATGTATTGAGCATCATGTCATCTCGTTGTTATTATTAGTATCATGTTACTTGCATCTTGTCACTGTTTATAGTAGCATGTTGCTACTTTTAGCACCGTGTTACTATTTATAGTGGTGCTCTGGTATATTACTATTTTTTGTTTGTTAGATCCTAAGAGTGTTCAATACATTAATGATGAGATGGAGCCGACTCTTATGAGAGAAGCAGCCGAGTTTAGTTTGTTATCTCACGTGCCCATTCCTAATGATAGGAGCATGGGAATGAACAATGATAGTATTGGAATGAGTTTAGCTGCTGGATCTGCTCCGTCTGTTTTGGGCGTGGCTGAGAACACAAACAACCAGAGCTTATCAACAGTGAAGGAAGAAGAGGAGGAGGAGGAGAGTGATGTCAATGCTGTAAGTTAGAGAAAAGAAAGAAAAAGGATAATTTTTATGCATCACAGGATCTCTTGCCATATCTTGTACCAACCACACCCACCGATACAGTGAACTGTGATACAGTTTTCAGCAGTCACAGCGAGGAGGAGGAGGAAGGAGTGGGTTTTATTGTTGAGGGACAAAGATCAAAGATAGAGAACCCGTTTGATTCTGGAAGCGATCAAACTTGCGATGAGTTTGATTTCCAGGAGCAAGATAAAGGTAAGAACTACAATAGGATATATAATTGACATTAATAATAGTAATGATAAATAATTTTATTTTTATTTTGTAATTAATTACAGCTTTTCTCTCCTTTAGAATCTTTTCTCTCTGATTTAAAGAAGGAAGAAGAAGAAATGTCTTTATTCACAAAGGTATTTATAACATTGCATTTGTTTATTTATTCACATCATGTACATGTACATACATGCATTACTAACAGACCACACACAGTAGTTTGCAAGGGACATTTACGATACCGTCTGATAACTCAAGTCATGTGACTAATTCTGATGGAGGGGAGGAGTCAATACTGACGTATTTTCGAGGGAAAAGTTTTCCACTTGGAGGAGAACTGTTACCAGACAGAGTCATATCACTGCAAAGAGTAGGAAAGAGAGAGTGGAAGGGAAAATTGTTTATGGTAGTAAAAGTTTCTATAATTTACATATTATTTTATTATTTTTCTAGCCAATTTTCGCAGACAATCAAGTCATTGTGAGTCCCCCTAGCAGATTCATAGCAACCAGTCCACAACAAGTACCACTCTCATCGACCTCTTCCTCTTCTGTCCCACCATCGTCCAGTGCTCCAGTGACCAGCATTCCATCGTCCAGTGCTCCAGTAACCAGTGTTCCAGTAACCAGTGTTCCAGCCTCGTCTCTCTTGTTATCACCATTGACTGTTTCACAGCAGGCATTGAGTGAGTCACCACTCCCCATGCATGTGCCTCCTCTGAATCTAAACGGATTATTAAAGACTCCTCTCACCTCTGAAGGGGGAGGGGAAAGGGAGCGATCAGTCACACCCACGTCTGATGAAAAAGATAGTGAGACTGCATCCAGTAGTGTGGCCACGCCTCCTCCTGACATACCGTCGTGTTATTTAGTGAAATCAGACGGTCCTGGAGTGACTGATGAAGCCTCAACGTTGCTTCTCTCTACTGTCTCGTCTCTTCCGGTAACTCCAGCTCCTTCAAGACTGCAGAACCTCCTAACGACCACTGGGCTCTCCTCTTTCCCGACTCCGTCACTTCTCTCAAATGAAATAGATAATCTTTATGAGCTGACGCAGGTCCTGCCTAAGACCGACGAAGAGAAGAGTCTAGTGAGTGTTGTTCCTTCATCTAATCCTCCCACTCCTTCTAATAATACTCTACCTGTTAGTGCCAGTACTGACTTGTTGTCTGAGACCAAACTGGATGAAAATGGAGCACAGGAGTTTACTGTGAAGTCGGTTGCTAAAGTGTCGTTTGCGTCTCCTCTCAAGAGGTCCTTGTCTTCTGTGTCTCCTAGTGGGACTCCTCCTGATTCTCCTCCTCTCTCTTCTCCAAAAATTACACCTTTAGTCTTATCTGATCATGACTCCTCCTCTTCACATGAAGCCACGCCCTCACCAACGGAAGAGGCCAGGGCTAGTAAAGTGGCTGAGATCAGGTCAAGACTTGATTCAACTCGTCTCAATATTAACATTTTCCTCTCTTCACTCAAGAATGCAAGTGAGACCCCACCTACTCACCATGCCCACAATGAAAATGATAACAGAGGCTCATCATCACCGGACCCAGCAATTATAAAACAATCATTACTAGTTCCGGACATTAGTAATAATAATGGACCTTCATCACAAGCTGTCACTGAACCAGACCCAGTGACAGATAAGGTGTCAATATTTTCTTCTCCGGACCCAGTCCTCACTAAGCAACTTCAGACCCCTCCTGTGATCATAGCTTTAAACTCCGAGTCACCACATGATAGTCACATGATCAGTCATCAACTGGACCAGTTATCACTGATCAATGATAAAGATGGAGGGAGCAAAGAGAAAGAGGCTATTTATGATATTGGTACTTCTTTAAAAGCATTACTCTCAGAACACTTCCCTCAGGCCAGTGTGGCTAGTCCTCCTCCTAATATAAAGTCTTCTTCCTCTTTTTCTATAACTCCGTCTCCTCCCTCATCTCCTAGTTCTGTCCTCCCTGAGTTTATACCGGTAGCTCAGTCAATCAAAGGAGGCAGAGACTCAGACACTACTACTGATAATGATACCATAACTCAGTCTCCAGCTGCAATGGATACTCCAAAGAAATCTTCAGCTCCATTACCTCCTCCTTCTTCATTAACCTCTCCTGTACCAACATGTACATGTATTTCAATCTCTACTCAGTCTCTTGTTTCTTCTTTTCCTAATGTTTCTTCTATTGCTACAGCACCAATGACTGCTACAGCATCAATGGCTGCTACAGTATCAATGGCTGCTGTATCTTCTCCTGTTGGTCTATCCCCATCAGTTACTGTGATTGCATCAACTTCTCATTTCTCATCATCTTCTTCATTGACTGCGAGTCTTCCATTATCTTCTACTATTCCTCTTATTCATCCTACTGCTGTTTCACCCTCTCCTTCTATTCTCTCTCTCTCGTCCCTTCCTCCCTCCTTCTCAGCCTCTTCACAATACTCTCCTTTCTCTTCTGCTCCTCCATTAACAGTTTCTAGTGGTGTAACAGTTACTTCATCAGTTACTTCTCCGCCCATTCCTCCTCCCACTCTTACTACTCCTCTTTTAAGTTCTACCGCTTTCCAGTCTAACGATGACACTGTTAATCACTTGCTATTATCTAAACCTGTTAAACCAGTCCAACCGGTTCTTTCCTTGTCCTCGTCTCCTACTAATTCAGAGTCTCATTATCACCTCTCTCTGTCTCCTAGCAACACGTCTCTCTCTTTGTCTGGTAGGTCCACTCCTAATCTCTCGTTTCAAGCCA